>NC_060149.1:294627765-294929327 GCF_021461385.2 Schistocerca piceifrons | reverse complement strand
ATAATGATAGAACAATGTACATCTGTAGTTGCAACAATTATTTTGTTCGCGCTGGAAGTCTGACCTGGAGTGAATTCTCAGAATACTGGCGAGGCTGATGTTAATACGGCCAGTGAACCCTCACGCAGTTTACTCAAAATCAAGATCTCTTATTCACATAGACGCACGGGGAGTATGTACTTTTATGAGGACTAGGCCACTTCCTTAAGTAACTGCTAAGAGCTCGTAATGATATGTCAGTTCCTGATAACATGTACATTTACATGACTACTCTGCAATTCACACTTAAATGCTTGGCAGAGGGTTCTTCGAATCACCTTCAGACTATTTCTCTACCGTTCACTCTCCAACAGCGTGTAGGAGAAATTAATACTTAAATCTTTCTTTAGGAGTTCTGATTTCTCTTATTTTCTCTTATGTATGTTGGCGACAATAAAATACTCCCTTTGTCAGAAAAGTTCCAGGACAGGGTGTTTTTTTTTAATGGAGATTCCAAGTAATGAACCTAGCTCCTGTCGAAGTAGTGCCCTTGACTGTCTATACGCAATCCCAACGTGTCTGAATGTCTTGGAAGCAAGCAGGGAAATTTTCAACTGTGATGCTTGTAAACTCATTTGTCACAACCCCTTAGATGTCTGCTATATCTTGATAAAGCTTTCCTTTTAGTCGACTTTTCACTGGCGGAAACAAAAAAAAAAAAAAAAAAAAATCGTAATTCGGGAGATCAGGCAAATATGGCGGATGCGGGATGGGAATAACAGAATGTCTGACCAGATACTCGGTAACAGATAAAGCAGTATGGGGTCTTCCATTGCCACGCAGTAAGAAACCGTCCTGAGAATGTCACAAATTGGGGCAGCGACATCGAATTGCTTGTTGCAAACGTTTCAAGACTTCGATGTAAAGAGTTTGGTTCACTGTTTGACATGGAGAACTAAACTGTTACAATCAAAGAATGCGATCAACATTGTCTTCGTTCTCGAAGGTTGTCGTTTGACTTTTTCGAGGCTGGTGATCCAGGACTTCTCCATTCAGCACATTAAAGCTTCGTGTGAGGCTCATTAGCATCAAATTTCATCCCCAGTAGTAACATTCAACAAAAATATGGGATCACGTCTGGCTCTATCCAGTAGTTCAGCAGAAATTCTTCGTCTTTCCTCTTTCTGTTCGTCTTTTAGTGCGCGAAGGACGAGTTTTTACGTAAAATCTTATGACACACATCAGGATTCAAATTAAGTTCTTCTGATATAGCACGCATAGATACATGACGGTCTTCTTACCATAATTGCCTTACACGTTCTACGTTTACATCTGTATGTGCTGTAGATGGGCGACCAGCTCTGGGGTTGTCTTGCACTGAATCTCTGCCATCAAGAAACGTTTTGTGCCACTCGAGAACACGACTTTATGAAAGTACCTCGCCTGAATATACTTGCTTATCATTGTCCACGTTTCACTATGGGTTTTCCCCAGCTTAACGTAAAACTTAATGTTCACTCTTCGTTCACAATCAGCATCCATTGTGTCACCGTAACTAATCTATCTACCACCAAACAGTATGTTGCTAAGCACAGGCCTGCCATGTAGTAAGTTTGTTTGGAAACATGGCCCAGGTCATTTCAAGGACGTACGCGTAAGAGGTCACGTAAAATCAACATTTGTTCCTTTTTAGTATTGCAAACTCAGAAATAAAAAAAAACCTGTCCTGGAACTTTTCCAAGAAAAAGGGAGTATTTTCACATTCAGAGGAGAAAGTTGGTGACTGAAATTTAGTTAGAAGGTCTTGCCGCTACGAAAAACGCCTGTGTTTTAATGATTGCCTTTCCAACTCGCTTATCATATTCGTGACAGTCGCTCCTCTATTTCGCGATAGTACAAAACGAGCTGCCCTTCTTTGAACTTTTTCTATGTCCTCTATCAGTCTTATCTGGCAAGGATCCCATACAGCACAGCAGCACTCTAGCAGAGGACGAACAAGCGTAATGTAGACAATATCTTTAGTAGACTTGTTGCATCTTCTAAGCTTTCTTCCGATAAAACGTAGCCTTTTGTTTGCCAGCTCCAGAATGTTATCTATGTGATCGTCGCAATTGAAGTTGTTAGTAATTGTAATTACTAGGTATTTAGTCGAACTGACAGTCTTTAAATTTGTGTGATTTATCGTGTAACCGAAATTTAACAGATTTCTTTTAGTGCTCACGCTTTCCCTTATTAAGAGACAATTGCCGCACCATACAGATATCGTGTCTAGGTCATTTTGTAATTGGTTTTGATCTTCTGATGACTTTACTAGACGACAAATTACAGCATCATCAGTAAACAATCTAAGAGGGCTGCTCAGATTGTCTCCTAAATCGTTTATGTAGATTGTGAGTAGGAGACGGCCTATAACACTTCCTTGGGGAACGCCGGATACCACTTCTCTTTTACTCGATAACTTTCCGTCGATTACTACATACTGTTATCTTTCTGACAGGAAATCACGAATCCATTCCCACAACTAAAGCGATACTCCATAAGCATGCAATTAGATTAGAAGTCTCTTCAATGCAGCGCCATAGTACGACTCAAAAATGTTGAGAGAGTACATGTGAAATTTAAAATAATGATTTTTATATGGAAGGTAGATCAAATTTAATATGCGTACAGCACATAAAAATCCATAACGTAATGTAGTCCTTTATTTATTATGTGTGTAAATCCTTTTGCGGGTGTAACGCTATCGACCTTTTTAGAGCCAAGAGACTTTGCACTAATGAAGCAAAGAATGAGATTTGTACAGTATGCAGTGTATAAGAGTGTCTGCAGAAGGCAACATTCTTTGACTATGTGAAGTTTAGTGTTTATATGTAACTAACAAATGTTTATAATGTTATGTAAGTAACAGTAACTATCTTTTATTTAACTATGTATAATTGTAATGTGAAGTCAACACCAGCTCAGGGCTACAGTTAAAAATAGGTGAAAAGCAGTAGGGATTTACCGACATTCTGGAAGGTCTGAAAAGGTGGAGATTTTTTGCTGCTAACGGAAGCAGGTCAGGTAGGATAGGGGAGAAATGGAGAGAGGCAGATAGGCGCAAGACACTGTTGAGGCAGGTGACGAAAGCTGATGCGCGCTGTATTCCTCAGTATTGTTTAAACAACGTTTAAGTTTAACTGTTCAATAGATGTGAGTGAAGGAGAAGTGCTAAAGTACAAGTTTGTAACGCTTTAGAGGAGATATAAAATTACGTCTGCAACGAGTGTTGGTTCCTGGATGGGAAATGGTCTAAGCCATCCGTTACATAGACTGACACAGATCCCCAGGAAAGCCAAACCCATATTTGCGACGGTATAAGTCGCGCAATTCGACGCCACGAAGACAGGTAATAATCTCCGTCTCTGCAAAACGGTACGTGCCTTCAAATCACCTAAATCTCCAGCAACTGTGCTCACGACACCACTAAAATTAACTGCCCATAGTTCTGTATACGAGCTGGGTTGACAAGTTTTTGCGTGTTTTGTTCAACAATCATTTAAGTGTTTTTTTTACGCAAAACTTCTCATTTCACCTAAAGTGTTCCAAGTAGGGTTACTTTCCTATACTAAAGAGAATGAAACCGAGAATCCGTTGGTGTGAAACATTATTGCGCAACTGAGCGTTTTCTTGCAAAGTAAATTTAAATTATCACTCAAGTGCAACAATTAAAGTAAATGTGGAGAACTGTAGATTACCTTGAAAGTAAGTAAAATAAATAACAATTCTACCTAGTGTGTGAACTCGGTTGTTGGGACCTTCTGTCCAAGAAATTACGTAAAGTAACTATTTCAATAAAAGTGAGATAAAACCAAGTATAAAAAATCTTTTGCAATCATTTCGATACTAACAAAAGTATCGTAAAATATTTCTTGTGTACAATACTTGTTTTCAGAGGCAGTGTTGCTGATCTTACCTTCAGAAACGTAAGTAGGCATTATTGTCGTTCCGCCGTTGTTTTCATGGACCAAAACTTTCTAAGTGTGTGTGTGTGTGTGTGTGTGTGTGTGTGTGTGTGTGTGACCAATTCTGAAAGCAGTCATTATTCAGCTGTCTACATGCATTGGCCCGTTTCTTCAATGATATAAATTATTAAAAGAGAAAAAGTTTTAATAAGAACCAAAATATAGTAAAGACGAAATTTGGTGAATTTGTTGACTAACGTCAATCGATTCGTCATTTTAGCTGGCGACCGTGTTTTTCAGTATTATTATCACTCGCAAGAACTAGTTCGACGAAAAAGAAAAGCTGCAACCGAGATTATACGATAACTTCACACTTGACCAAGCTTTATCCAATATGCGGCATCTGAGGTCACTCGCGGTTGTTAAGGAGGTAGTTGTGTTTAAGTGCTTCAATTATCGAAGCTAGAATAACATCTGAAGTACTAAACGTAATTGCAAGAGAAGAAACCATGAGTGTTGTAGGTGGGTTTTACTACGTCTACATACTATTGTTATATAGGTCTTAAGGTGACAGAACAGCACTTACATCGCCATGATACCTTTACACGGAGCCGTGGAAATCGAGTATAATCGTATTTGTAGGAATTTTGAAATGAATGAAGAATTGTCAGGAAAATACTAAATCAAACGACTTCTTTAACTGGATTTAACCACATACGCGTTAACATTATTCATGTAAGCACATGTTTATAGCTTGTAAAAGAATGTTAGAGTACCTTCAGTGTATTCATAGCAGAGTTACTCATTAGGCTTAGGTCCCCATTATTATTAATGAGATAGATATAGAAAATTGGTGGGAAAGCCATCACTGTATTTTTACACAATGACCGAAGACCATTCATTTTTAATGTTAATATTACTACTATTGCTGCTGTTGTTGTGGTCTTCAGTGCAAAGAATGCTTACTGTGCTTACTGTAGTCAAACCTTGGTCTCTCTCTACAATATTGCCCCCTCCCCCCCACACCGCCCCACACTCACCCATCTACCACACAACCCGCCCCCCCCCCCCCCCCCACACGCACGCACGTACACACACGCACACACACACACACACACACACACACACACACACACACACACACACACTTCATCAGTTACCAAATTTAGTGTTACTTGATTACTTGGTGCCTCTGGATTTATGTCCTATCAGTTGATCCTTTGTTTTAGCCACGTTGTGCCACACACTTCTTTTCAACTCAGTTCGAATCAGTACCTTCTCATTAGTTACTCGATCTGTTCTCCAATTTTCCGCATTCTTCTGTAGCACCACATTTGAAAAGCTTCTATTCACTTCTTGCCTGAATTCTGTATCGTTCACACTTCACTTCCGTATAAGACTACACTCCAGACAAATACGTTCAGGAAAGATTTCATAATACTTAAATTTATATTCGACATTAACAAATTTCTCTCTTCAGTGAAACTTTTGTGGCTACTGCGTCTGCATTTTATATAATTTCTATTCGAAACATTACATGCATCAGAGCTCTTGAAGATGTAAGTTGAAAAACAGGATAGGAAAAGAATATGGAATTTTGATGGAGAGGAGGACATCTAACTTCAACATGCTGAGACATAAAAATAACTAACACCGTGCACAAGAGATTGGTGAAATTGTATTGCCATATTTATAGAATCAACACTGATAGACCAACCAAAAGAATATTCACTTTATTATTTAAAATAAGGTCAAAATATACTGGTTTTAAGAGACCAGGTTAGATTTACAAGGAGTGAGCATTACAGGAGAAATCATAATAAATCGTCTGTTCTTTGCAACAACAGTAACTAAACAAAAGTTCACAGAGAAGCTTAAAAAGAAGAGTGGCAATAAATAGTTAAAAGAATGGAAGGAAAAGACTTAATGAATTCTTGAAGAGATATTGGCAGGATAACCATCAAACCAACTAGCAAGTTTAAACGTGCTCCATAAATGGGCACAACAAAGAAACAAAGAAGGAAATAACATACTAGAGTCGGATGAGGTGATGTGTGCGGTCTTCGAAATGGGTTGCTGATAACATTTGCTGGGTTAGGGACTTGAATACATTTAGTGTTGGAGAGGAAGCGATATGAGAAAGGGTATATGGTGTGTGTTGGGAAGGGTCAAAAGACGAAATGTGGGTGGCATGATGCAGATAGGAGTGCATCATGCAGGGAAAAGGGTGATTTGCTACTGTCATTTGGAATGGAAGTGTAAGGGTAAGTTATAACTGATAAGACTGGTACATCAAGAATGTTTTCATGGTCTGGAAGGCAAAGGCAGTTGAAATTACCTAGGGAAAGGACATAGAGTGTGTGGAGATCTAACGATCATGGGACATGGCAGCAAAGGCGCAGCAGCAGAGTGCGTTCTCAAGGCTGTGGGATACACTGGGCTGTTGAAGTTTGGTTAAGTGGGAGACATACAACTAGCGAAGGCATTTGAGGCTTTTTGTGGAAGTGGTACAGGCTACCCGTGAGGAAGGGTAAACAGATACAAAAGGCGAAGCTGAGTGGGTGACGTTCTATGATTTGAAGGCAGTGGTCAAACTTGGGTATGGCAAGATCTGTAAGTGATGATGGGATAGACGAAAGTCTTTTAGATATCTGTGATATCCAAGTGACTTAGTCCACACGTGCTACTGGTCAGTAGGTTTAGTCTTTCGGTTGGTTTTTAGGTGGGGGCTTCAAGCTAACGCTTCATTCCGAACCGCGCTGCTGCTACGGTCGCAGGTTCGAATCCTGCCTCGGACATGGATGTGTGGTGTCCTTAGGTTAATTAGGTTTAAGTAGTTCTAAGTTTAGGGGACTGATGACCTCAGATGTTAAGTCCCATAGTGCTTAGAGCCATTTGAACCATTTTCAAACTAACTTTTGATCGAACATTAGTCCAAGTCATTTTACAGTTTTAGTCAGATGAACTAAGTGTGGATGTAGAGGTGGAGCTAGTAGGAATATTAAGCCCATGTGGTGTTTTCTATAGTTATTGACTGAGGTTTTGAAGAATTGATGGAGAGGTACCACTGGTTACACCACGAGATTAAGCTATTGGAAAGGAGTTGGAAGGATGTTAGGACGAGTAGCACATGGGATGAGCAGCAAAGGAAAGCAGTATCATCAGCATACTGGAGTACGCCAATGATAGAAAAGCGACGTCCTGAAATTGTACAAGAAACACTGAACAAGAGAACATTACACTCATCACAACTTTTGAAAAAGTTATCTATAGTTTCCAACATTGAACGAGGTTAGTAAACTTGTAGACATGTAAGTCCGTGGTTGGAGATCACATAATGTGTATTTAAGTGAATTCTCACTATAAGTTCACTGAACGTTTGATAGTCGTTCGAAATAATTACGCAGAAGGCCAGACATACGGCGTCAGTTGTGTATCAGTGTTAGCGCCGGTGTTCCAAAGTTGTTGCACAAATGAGTAGTGCTGTTTCCGGCTGACAGCATAATACGTTTTCACACCTAGTTCGCCACACCAAACGATGGGCATCGCTGGTCACACGGCAAACTCGGCACAAATAAGGAGAAATGTTAGGTCCAGAGCAGTCCCATAAACCACTATACAGAAGCTGGATAACGATGAAGGGTGCCATTCACGAGACTTCCTCTCAACCTCGGCACCGTTTTGTCTTACAAAATATAGTGCAAGGTGTAGCTGTAGTGATCACTGGCGCAATATTGTCTACTGTGACGAGAGCGGATTTTGCCTTGGGATCACTGGTTGTCATCAATGAGGCCAGCGTCAACCAGGTACCATCATCTACCGTTGTGTATCGGGCAGTGACATACAAGAGCCACTACCTACATCTACATCAACACACATGCACCACAAGCCACTGTACGGTGCGTAATGGAGGGTACCCTGTACCAGTTCTAGTCATTTCATTTTCTATTCTACTCGCAAATGGAGCCAGGGGAAAACGACTGTCTACAGGGCTCCATATGAGCTCCTATTTCTTGTTTCTTATGTTACATACAGAGGAAGATCTGCTGGCCTGAGTTCTGACCGCTGCTCTAGAAACTGAAGAGACACTAGTGAAATAGAGACTGTGTACCGGAACATGCTTCGCAGATATAATGTCTGTAACAACGTTGGTGGTGACCACATCAAGCCACTGTTGTAATGCATCAGTACTATTCTGAACGTACAATATGCTGGGTTCTTTTTATTTTGGAGTAATGTAAACACGTAATGTTTAAGAGAAAATACAAAGAAATGTTCTTAAGTGATAAATATATGTTTCCTTATGTATCCTTTCGAATTATTACCTAATAATTGTATTACGTCATGTCTAATTCAGTTCCTCAACCAGAAATGGATGAGTTAAACATCTGAATTGTAACCGTCGTAGAACGGAAACAGTAAGTTTCTGGATATGTGTTCCTATACAAAATATTTTGTAATCACTCCCCTCTACAAGGCCTAGAGCCATGGGTGGTAGCCGCGCCGTGTAGGGAGCCTTACAAAGGTTCGTGCAGCTCCCTCCGGCAGAGGTTCGAGTCTTCCCTCAGGCATGGCTGTGTGTGTAGTCCTTAGCGTAAGTTAGTTTAAGTTAGATTAAGTAGTGTGTAAGGCTAGAGACTGATGATTTGAGCAGTTTGGTCCCATAGGAACTTACCACTTACAAGGCCTAGAAGTCTGTAACAGGAATTGCCGAACACCCTGTACATCAGTGCTTTCTACCTCTGGTTTCAGCCAGCTCTCGGTCCCAAGAATGTTTTGAGCACGATAAATTTCCTGGAGAGCAGTAAATTCTGGAACTTTGTTATGATTACTTTGGCAATTTACTGGTAAAATATTGACAATCGAACGTGGTCTCATTTGACTATCTGTGTGTTGTCTGACGAGTGTTCATCAAAGTAACTCAAACTACCGCCTAGCCTAAAACACCTCCAAGTGCGCTCCAGAAGTTCTCTGCTATCCGAGTAGCTGCTTCCTTTGCGTAGTGTACCCCTGACCTCTCAAGGGTAGTCCTACAATTCCCCACGCGATTAGGCAGGTCCAGAAATTTCCATCCAAGACCGTCACAGAGTTGACGAAGCCTTTGGTTGAGACTCTCCATTCGGCTCCAAACCAAAGGATCCCTTTCAACTCTGGGAACAATGCTGCAAATTGCTTGTTTGCTTGCTTGCTTGCTAAGTTTCACGGAAGCTGGAAATTTAGTGCGGACGTCAATGCGAGATGCTTTTAATAGTTTCCACAATGAAATATTGTCTCAAAATATGGTAGAAAACCCACAGAGATTCAGGTCGTATGTAAAGTACACCAGTGGCAAAAAACAGTCAATACTGTCACTGCGCGATAGCGATGGGAATGTTACCGATGATGGTGGCACTAAAGCGGAGTTACTAAATACAGTTTTCTGTAATTCCTTCATGAAAGAAGACGAAGTAAATATTCCAGAATTCGAAATCAGAACAGCTGTTAGTATGAGTGACATAAAATTAGATATCTTAGGTGTTGTGAAACAACTCAAATCACTTAACAAAGGCAAGTCTTCTGGTCCAGATGGTATACCAATCAGGTTCCTCTCGGAGTATGCAGACACAATAGCGCCTTTGTTAGCAATCATATACAACCGCTCACTTGACGAAAGGTCTGTTCCTAAAGACTGGAAAGTAGCACAGGTCACACTAATATTCAAGAAAGGAAATAGGAACTGTATGGAGATTGCTACGGGAGAACCAGTTGTTTCCGTACCATGTGCAGCGTGTGCAGGCACTATCAGCAGCTGCTTGGCCTCCACGGGTACACTTCTGCGAATGGTTCATCCAACAATGTGTCAATCCTCATTTCAGTGCAAATGTTCTCTTTACGGATGAGCCTTCATTCCAACGTGATCAAATTGTATATTTTCACAATCAACATGTGTGGGCTGACGAAGAGTCCGCACGCAATTGTGCAATCACGTCATCAACACAGATTTTCTGTGAACGTTTGGGCAGGCATTGTTGGTGATGTCTTGATTGGGCCCCATGTTCTTCCACCTACGCTCAATGGAGCACGTTATCATGATTTCATACGGGATACGCTACCTGTGCTGCTAGAACATGTGCCTTTACAAGTACGACACAACATGTGGTTCATGCACGATGGAGCTCCTGCACAGTTCAGTCGAAGTGTTCGTACGCTTCTCAACAACAGATGCGGTGACCGATGGATTGGTAGAGGCGGACCAATTCCATGGCTTCCACGCTCTCCTGACCTCAATCCTCTTGACTTTCGTTTATGGGGGCATTTGAAAGCTCTTGTCTACGCAACCCCGGTACCAAATGTAGAGATTCTTCGTGCTCGTATTGTGGACGGCTGTGATACAATACGCCATTCTCCAGGGCTGCATCAGCGCATCAGGGATTCCATGCGACGGAGGGAGGATGTATGTATCCTCGCTAACGGAGGACATTTTGAACATTTTCTATAACAAAGTGTTTGAAGTCGCGCTGGTACGTTCTGTTGCTGTGTGTTTCCATTCCATGATTAATGTGATTTGAAGAGAAGTAATAAAATGAGCTCTAACATGGCAAGTAAGCGTTTCCGGACACATGTCCACATAACATATTTTCTTTCTTTGTGTGTGAGGAATGTTTCCTGAAAGTTCGGCCGTACCTTTTTGTTACACCCTGTATATAGAATCTGCAGAAGCTTAATATTAGTTTAGCAGATGTCAGTAAATGTGAAAAGCGTGACCACCGCCAAGAAAAAAAAAACCATCCATTAGAAGAATTTCATTATCTTAAAGTAGAATTTATTGTTTTTGAGTATAATTACAGTTAATTTAACAAATAAAAGTAATAACTGGAATTATTTATTATTTTATTCATTGCTATATACCTTTTACTGTTTCCCTCCATTTTACCGGTTTCGACAAATTAATTTATCATCTTCAGGAGCTTAGTACTGGTTTAGCAGATGTCAATATCTTCTTCATAGAAGCATAATGCCATTGCATCTCCAAAACTTCACACATACACTACATACACATACAATATGTATATTTTTTAACATAACACAGCATTTTGCTTCTATGAAGAAGATACTGACAACTGCTAAATCGGTACTAAGCTTCTGAAGATGACAAATTAATTTTTCGAACCTAAAGAGCGAAGAAAAAAGACTGGTATATAGCTATGAATAAAATAATAAATCATTCTAGTTACTCTTTTGATTTGATAAATTAACTGCAATTATACTTAAAAACAGGAACTTCTACTTTAAGATAAAAATAATTCTGTAACACATATTTCACGGCGGTGGTCACCCGTTTCACATTTAGAATCATCAATATTGTCACAGAATACTGCACATGATTTGTTGTGCCTTTCCCACCAGTGGTATGTGTTTCGCCTCAGCCTCTGCGAAGTGGTGTCGCTGCCACGCCGCTACCGCAGGAACGCCATACTCATTGCCACTTTTCGTCCTTAATCAAGGATGTTTGGGATCGTGTTACCAAAAAGTGTATAACCTCTCATCAGGAGCTAGCTCGGTCTGCCAGACCGACGGACTATTGAGAAGTAACAGATTTGGGTCCACTGCTTCGTTCTGCTTCCTTTTTCCTGTCGTTTATCCCCTCTAGTGCGGGGTTCACTTTTTAAGGATTTAACTATTTTATTTTATTCGGTTCGATTACTGGGCTACGTTAAGGACACGCAAATCGCCGAAGTGACATCCAGTTGAAAGACTTGCACCAGGTCAAAGAGTCACTCGACAGTGTGTTATTATATACTTTTGTAGCCAGATGTACTACCTAACGCCACAACTGTCAAGCCAACCCAAGGGAGGGAAGATGTGTACACCATCTGTCTATGAATAGAGTAAACTTTGTTCTATGTGTTATCGCATTTTAATTGTTTGTGTATCGTATTCTCTGAGGCAGAACTCTGGGACCAGCCCAGTATTTGTCTAAATGAGCGTAGGAAAGTACCTAAAAACCGCACACAGGTTGGGGGTGCACCAGCCCAAGGTCGTTAATCACATCGCGGATTCGATGCGGGTCTGGCCCACCTACCAGTGTCGCTAGTTAGCGATCTGGACGTTACGCTATACGAGCTACTGCTTCAGAAAGGTTATTTTCATTTACTAGTAGTGTATCCACATTTACGTGTGGCGCGCGGGGTAGTCGCGCGGTCTGAGGCACCTCCTCACGGCCTTGCGGCTACCTCCGTCGGAGGTTCGAGTCCTCCCTCGGGCATTGGTGTGTGTGTGTTGTCCTTAGCGGAAGTTAGTTTAAGTTAGACTAAATAGTGTGTAAGGTTAGGGACCGATGACCACAGCAGTTTGGTCCCATAAGATAAAAAAAAAAAAAAATACGTGTGTACTCCTTCAGTAACCGTGTGGCGCGTGAAGTAGGGTATGTAGTACTAGAACCTGTCCCCTCTCCCTCTCTAGTTTCACCCGTGGCTGGAAGGAGGGGTGTCGGCATCATCCTATATGCAGAGGTGACATGGGATAGCGATATACACATATACAGGTGACGGTAGTATCATGTACACAAGGTATAAAATGGCAGTGAATCGGCGGAGTTGTCATTTGTACCCAGGTGATTTATGTGAAAAGGTTTCCGACGTGATTAAGGCCGTTCGGTGAGAATTAACAGACATTAAACGCGGAATGGTAGTTGGAGTTGGACGCATGGGGCATTTCATTTCGGAAATCGTTATGGAATTCAATATTCCGAGGTCCACAGGGTCAAGAGTGTGCCGAGAGCCGAGAAGGCCAAATTTCAGGCATTACCGCTCACCACGAACCATGCTGTGGCCGACGGTCTTCACTTCACGCCCGAGAGCAGCGGCGCTTGCGTATAGTTCAAAAATGGTTCAAATGGCTCTGAGCACTATGGGACTCAACTGCTGAGGTCATCAGTCCCCTAGAACTTAGAACTACTTAAACCTAACTAACCTAAGGACAACACACACATCCATGCCCGAGGCAGGATTCGAACCTGCGACCGTAGCGGTCGCGCGGTTCCAAACTGTAGCGCCTAGAACCGCTCGGCCACTTCGGCCGGCCTGCGTATAGTTGTCAGTCCTTACAGACAAGCGACAATATGTGAAAAAGCACAGAAATCAATGTGCAACGTACGGCGAACTTATTCGTTAGGACAATGAGGCGAAATGTGGTGCTAATGGGCTATGACAGGAGAAGACCGACGTTAGTACCCAGGATAGCAAGGACTAGTTACAACCGTTTTGGACCGCCTTCTTTCAGGAGAGGATACAACGGCTGTCAGACACCCTTCGAACCGCTTCAGTGCATCCATACAGGCCATAGTGGGTGCAACGCCATGCTGTTAAGTGAGCTTATATTGCCATCTTCTCTGTAAATTTAATTCGATTCTGTAATCACTGCAATAACGTCACATGCCCTCTCAACCCGTGAATTTTCATTTGCTTTCCTCCTCCCCTTCTGCGTGCTTCGCTTTTTATATCAGGCAGTGCATTTAGTGTGATCTACTTGGTAGGAATTTAGAAACTACGTTATAGACTTGGGCATCTTGGAGTGGGATGTTGTACAGTGCGATTCAAAACTTTAGGTTATTCTATACAAAGTATCGTTACGCCAACGGACAATGGACTCAAAACTTCCAATACAGTGAAGAACGAACACTAGAGGTACTATAGAATCCAAATGGCATTCGAAACATGGAAGTGCCATCGTCCACAAAATAGGCAAAGATAAAGAAAAGAGAGAAGCTATGAGGAGCGTAGAAAATGAAGGTGAAGAGACTGGACTGAAGACGAGTATAACTAGAGAACATTGTAAGTTATACGGAGTGTAGTCGCGGACGTTAAGTGTGTGCGACTGACGTAAGCTATGGAATAGTACTACATTCTAAGACAGTGTAAACAACTTCTTATGTGTTCTAATGACTACAAAAGCAGGAAAAGATTGCTGTGCGGGACAGTTTCAAGTAAACATACATAAATATACTAAGAGGACTGTGACTAAAAGAATGAGAGCGTAAGTAAAGGGGATTAGAGGTTTTCGTGCCATTGACGACGAGATAGACAACGGACTTGGTTTGGATGAAGCGTGGGGAATTAATCGGTCGTGTCTTTTCGAGGAAACCATCCTGGCATTTTTCAGAATAAATGTTAATAGCCAGACAATAGAACAAGACAGCAAATCCAAATATTTTGGTTGCACATTACATATCATTCGGTTATGATATCAGCTCTGTGTTTCAAAACCGACAGGAGCCTCAGAAATAGCAGAGAGGAGACAACGAATGCATTCTCTAAAATAATGGCAGTATTATAAAGTTTTACTGATATCTATGTTCGACCACAACAAAACGGCGCGGAGGAATAAAGGGAATAGAAATGAGATTCCTTAGAATATTGCGAGAGCGCAAATATTAGAATGGAAGATAAATTAATGTGCCGCATAAAATCTGAAGATACGTGACCTGATGTTCAACTTCCGGCCGATATTAAGGTCTTGATACGTGGAGTGACTTTGGTGGACAGGAGTGGGAAGAAAATGGGCCGTGGCGCGCAATCACCACATTTGGTTTGAATGAATCATGAGAAACCTAAGTCTGGATGCTCGGACGGGATTTTGAACCTCACTCCATATGAATATAACTCCTAGGTTAAGCCTATGTGGCCCAGCGGCTACAGATGATAGCGTGAATAACGTACTTTAATTGCCAAAGTAGTGGATTGTAATAGATCGTATGCGTAAGGCGTCGTTCGTAATTATTACATAAAAACAGTTCTGTTGAAATTAACACGAAATATTGGCAGTAGATTTACAGCCACGTTGGTCTACTTCTACGTTACATAAGTTAACTCGTTAACACAATGCCGGATCACAGCGTCGTTGAAATCTTCGTCATAGCTGCAATGCTTACGTTAAGCCGGCCGCTGTGGCCGAGCGGTTCTAGTCGCTTCAGACCAGAACCGTGTTGCTGTTACGGTGGCAGGTTCGAATCCTGCCTGGGACACGGATGTGTGTGATGTCCTTAGGTTAGTTAGGTTCACGTAGTCTAGGGGACTGATGATCTCAGATGTTAAGTCCCATAGTGCTTAGAGCCATTTGAACCATTTTTGCTTAAGTTAACCAGTTATCATATCATAATGCCGGGTCATAACGTCGTTGAAACCTTTGTCATAGCTGCAATGCTCAAATATCTTAAATAAATGACAAATGTGGGTGAAACGAGGACACCCCATGCCACGTTCTCGTTTGTTATAAGCCTTTGGCGTATACTTTATTTGTGCTACGTGGGAAACTTAGCGTGTTTGAAATAAGCCTTGGTATATAACCTTTGGCGGCACCAGCAGCGCTCCACTGCGTGTTGGCAGCAGATGCGTACCTGCTAGAGGACAGAGGCCGCTTCTCTTGGCACGCGGTGCTAGGAACCGCTAGAGCGCCCCTGGAAATGTGTTACGACCTCCTGCCCCCTTAATTTCCTGCTCCACTTCTTTCGTGTCTTAAAACTGGTCTCAGCCCACTTTCTCATTGCCTCTGAATTGCGACACAACAGTAATCATTTTGTTGATAGTATTAAATTCTTCCCGTGTTACTATCTGATGAAGATAGATGCATCCTCCTTATTTACGACCTGCCCTACTCCCTCCTTCATGTCCCAAAAGTCCTCTTTACACAAATTAAGTGATTCATTTAATCCTCTTGGATTCAAAGGAAGTGAAAGGAAGCCTTACTCGAAACAGAGAATGCAGTAGATATTTTAACATTCTGTGAGAGGTGTATGCGGCATCTCGCCTGCTCTCACTATTCATTACTTGCGACGATAATACGTTCTTGCCACATAACTGATATTCTATAACCAATGTACAGTATGACAAAATGGTTCAAATGGCTCTGAGCACTATGGGACTTAACTACTGTGGTCATCAGTCCCCTAGAACTTAAAACTACTTAAACCTAACTAACCTAAGGACATCACACACATCCATGCCCGAGGCAGGATTCGAACCTGCGACCGGAGCAGTCGCGCGGTTCCGGACTGCGCGCCTAGAACCGCTAGACCACCGCGGCCGGCACAGTATGACAGTTGCCAAGTCTACAGAAGGTGACCGTCAATCGGACGGAAAGTTGATAATTCTGTGGGTAAAAAATGGGGCACGAGGGAGATTCGAATAGTTATCTCTCACGTTACAGTCAAACACCATGATCACACAATCACGACGCCGTCATTCTCGTAGCCTCCTCCACGTTGCAGATCTTAGACCATTCACTGTTTCTGTTTTGCTTCTATTTTACAGCACAATATACTTCTTCCTACTTTCATGCTTGATCTGTGGCTAGTTTTTGATGGGCTATCCACCCTACCACTAAATCCGAGGGGGATGCGGTGAGTAGTTTCCCTTGTGAAATACATTCGAGAATCTTCTATGGAGTCTCATAGACTGAGGACATGTGGTCCTATAGGTAACGTGCTTTTTGAGAGGAATTGGCACCAGGAATCACTCTCTCTCCCTTCCTCGCTCTGTGAACTCATATATACAAGTAACAGCACCACACTGCAGAAGCTGTCGTCACCGTCATCCACACAATAGGATGCACACGTGACTCTTTACAACAAATCGGAGGACTCACCTCTACTAGGACTGCTGATGGGATGGAATTTTACTGCTGGCTACATGTCCCACTAATCTCACGTTTCTAGCTCCCGCTGTTCGCCTACATTCGACAAATGAACTACCTTGCTACATTTATTTTTTTCTGTAGTTCTTTCATACGTTGCTGCAAACTCTCATTACACTGCTACTACGCATTGAACATAACACTTTACCGAGCGAGGTGGCGCAGTGGTTAGCACACTGGACTCGCATTCGGGAGGACGACGGTTCAATCCCGCGTCCGGCCATCCTGATTTAGGTTTTCCGTGATTTCCCTAAATCGCTCCAGGCAAATGCCGGGATGGTTCCTCTGAAAGGGCACGGCCGACTTCCTTCCCTGTCCTTCCCTAATCCGATGAGACCGATGACCTCGCTGTTTGGTCTCTTTCCCAAAAACCAACCAACCAACCATAACACTTTCTTCCTTTATTTGCATTGTTTTGTATTTTTGCTTACAAGCTTGTCCAAGGCCATGTTCTTAATTTTAATTTCTGTTGGTATAGTTGCAGATATATTATCCCACTGCACACTCTATTAGGTCTCACCAATTTTGGATTTAATGTGTCTGCCTGACAGTTTATCTGAACCCTCAATCCAGGCGCCGGACACTGTGTCCTCTGCGACAATGCAGATTGCATACCCATGCAAGTATCTGTGAAGTACATGAAAAGAAAGCTGATGACATTCCACTGAAAATCCAAAAAAGAAATAAAAGCTTTTTTTGTATGAACTGTAAAAAAAGAGGAAGCGTAATCAGAATTTAACTTCTTGTCGACCTCGAAGTCATTAGAAACGGAATTCTAGCTCACATGGACATTGACTACAGTGCGAACTGACACTGACCTCTTTTAAGAAAACATCCCTACAGTGATACGGAAACCCCTGAAAAACAAAATCAGGACGGAAAGACGGGAAATTAGAGCTCACTGTCTCCCGAATACTCGTAGAGGTAAGTTTCGAGAGCACTGCTGTATCCTGCTAGTAATTATGGACAATGAATTTCTTACAGATTTTTCGATCCCACTAGTTCTTTTCAGAAGACCGACATGTACCAAACAACACGTTTTTGTCAACAGTATTTTTTTTTCCAGCAGAAGCAGCAGCGGTCAGTTTAATTTTCGCTAGTCATAGATGTGACGTGCCAAGCCAAGGTCCATTCGACTGGCGGTGCAACGGTGGCCAGCGACCGTTGCACAACCCCTCTCTCCCGCCAGTTGCGTCTGGCCCGGTCTGCAGCGGACCCCGCCCCAGCACATGACTGCTCATTCACAAGCTGCGCCAACAGCCTAGGTCGTAAACTAGCCACACACAGACGAGCTCCCAGGTGTTGCCCATTGTTCCGTGTTCCCCGCGATGTCCGTGCGATCGCTTTGGATTTGAATGTCCTCCCTAGCAATCAGCATCCAGAAGTTGAGTGGACTCTCTCCAAGACCAGATAGGAATCTTCCTCGTCGCCTGGCAACGAGCCGCGCCACTGTTCAGATGACTGTCGCTTTCGTTCACACCCACCTGCGTAATTTATGAGTCTATAATCCACTGCCTGTCAAGAACGCAGCACCACACGAGTGGCACACAACGTTGCCATATCAAACGTGTGCTGCCAAGCGTGTTTCCGAACACAGAAGAATTTCAAACATGTTGTTGTGCCCACTCTGGTTCTCGATTAACTTCAGTTTAAAACTTTTGAGAGAGACCGCAACAATCTTCAAAAGTAAAATAATCAGATACAACTGCTTTGGAAAGATCGCCCAGTTCTGTAGCAACGTCGTAGAGAAAGAACATAATCTAAAAAAAAAAAAAAAAAATTTTAAATGCTGTCATCTTGGATTTTCTTCGTTTTGTATAAGCTTACTTCAGTTTCGCTGGCGTGTTTTATACTTCTGACGCCACGCGGAGTGGCCTCGCGGTTACAGGCGCTATATCACGGATTGCGCGGCCCCTCCCGCCGAAGGTTAGAACATGTTTTTTGTTCACGTATCATGTCATTTCTGGAAACCTATAATCTACTCTGTAGGAATCAACATGGATTCCGGAAACAGCGATCGTATGAGACCCAGCTCGCCTTATTTGTTCATGAGACCCAGAAAATATTAGATATAGGCTCCCAGGTAGACGCCATTTTCCTTGACTTCCAGAAGGCGTTCGATACGATTCCGCACTGTCGCCTGATAAACAAAGTAAGAGCCTACCGAATATCAGACCAGCTGTGTGGCTGGATTGAAGAGTTTTTAGCAAACAGAACACAGCATGTTGTTCTCAATGGAGAGACGTCTACAGACGTTAAAGTAACCTCTGGCGTGCCACAGGGGAGTGTTATGGGACCATTGCTTTTCAAAAAATGTTCAAATGTGTGTGAAATCTTATGGGACTTAACTGCTAAGGTCATCAGTCCCTAAGCTTACACACTACTTAACCTAAATTATCCTAAGGACAAACACACACACCTCCGACGGGATCAGCCGCACAGTCATTGATTTTCACAATACATATAAATGACCTAGTAGATAGTATCGAAAGTTTCATGCGACTTTTCGCGGATGATGCTGTAGTATACAGAGAAGTTGCAGCATTAGAAAATTGCAGCGAAATGCAGGAAGATCTGCAGCGGATAGGCACTTGGTGTAGGGAGTGGCAACTGACCCTTAACATAGACAAATGTAATGTATTGCGGATACACAGAAAGAAGGATCCTTTATTGTATGATTATATGATAGCGGAACAAACAATGGTAGCAGTTACTTCTGTAAAATATCTGGGAGTATGCGTACGGAACGATTTGAAGTGGAATGATCATATAAAATTAATTGTTGGTAAGGCGGGCGCCAGGTTGAGATTCATTGGGAGAGTCCTTAGAAAATGTAGTCCATCAACAAAGGAGGTGGCTTACAAAACACTCGTTCGACCTATACTTGAGTTTTGATCATCAGTGTGGGATCCGTACCAGGTCGGGTTGACAGAGGAGATAGAGAAGATCCAAAGAAGAGCGGCGCGTTTCGTCACAGGGTTATTTGGTAAGCGTGATAGCGTTACGGAGATGTTTAGCAAACTTAAGTGGCAGACTCTGCAAGATAGGCGCTCTGCATCGCGGTGTAGCTTGCTGTCCAGGTTTCGAGAGGGTGCGTTTCTGGATGAGGTATCGAATATATTTCTTCCCCCTACTTATACCTCCCGAGGAAATCACGAATGTAAAATTAGAGAGATTCGAGCGCGCTCGGAGGCTTTCCGGCAGTCGTTCTTCCCGCGAACCATACGCGACTGGAACAGGAAAGGGATGTAATGACAGTGGCACGTAAAGTTCCCTCCGCCACACACCGTTGGGTGGCTTGCGGAGTATAAATGTAGATGTAGATGTAGGTTCGAGTCATCCCTGTGGCATGTGTGTGTGTGTGTTGTTCTTGGCGTAAGTTAAAGTTAGTTTAAGAAGTGTGTAAGTCTAAGGACCGATGACCTCAGCAGTATGTTTCCCTTAGGAATTTACACACATTTTTTATACTTCTGACAACATAATTTGGCATCAGTCACTCTTTCCATATCCTTGGTGTAAAAACTATTTCTCTTGAATAAGGTGACGCATAACATGCGCTCAAACGAATTAACGTTAAACCCAGGGAGGTTAAAGTGTAACGTACACTCGACACCGCCAGATCCAGAGACGAAACACATGCTGAGATGAAGAAGAATGGAAGAAGGAATGGCCAACGAAGGAACTATCCTGACATTCGTGGAGGAACCACGAAAAACCTTAACAGAGGCGAATTGAACCCTGTTCCTTCCCTTGCCTCAACCGCTGTGCAGCCTCACTTGGTGAGGTTGTAAACAAAGAACAGTGAGTCTGCTTACACTTCATTTTTGCAGCATGTTATTCTTGGTAAACACTGACTGCTTCTCTAGGCAAACTTACATGTGAGAATGTGATTCAGTGTGGACGCAGATTCGAATGGGACTTAAAAACACAACATACTGCCAAGGTTGTTTCTTCTACGCTACAGAAGTTTCGCTGGGAAGCCGATACACAACCTCCATACAATCAAGATCTCTCCCCACGCGATTTCCATATTTTTGGAGCAGTAAAGAAAGACATTGGTGACCGTCGATTTGCTTCGGACGAAGATGTGCACGGCTGAGTATAATCGTGGCTCCGTAGACAACTGCAAACAATTTTTCATGAAGGAACTGACCGCCTTTTCTAACAGTGAAATAAATGTATTAACAGTTATGACGATTACTCCTGAAATAATGAACAGTTAACTTACATTTTCCATCTGCCTCGTTTTCAAATGGTTCAAATGGTTCTGAGCACTATGGGACTTAACAGCTGAGGTCATCAGTCCCCTAGAACTTAGAACTACTTAAACCTAACAACCTAAGGACGTCACACACATCCATGCCCGAGGCAGGATTCGAACCTGCAACCGTAGCGGTCGCGCAGTTCCAGACCGAAGCGAATAGAACAGCTCGTCCACACCGGCCGGCGCCTCGTTTTCATTTGACTGCCTCTACAAAGGGCAGTCATGGTTAATGTCTTCTTTTTGTCAGCACGTACAAAAGAGGTTTGTAGAGAAGCCCAGAGGATATAAGTATTGTTTAAAACGACCGTGACTAAATTTCATTTGTACATGGTCGTAGAATATCCTCTTGACTCCCACTGGCTTCATATGCCAATGAGATGTCATTTAACAGCGTATATAGCTCTATAAAGTTTCCCTTTAGTGTTGGTTCTTTTTCTCCATTTCTCGTGCCCTATCATGCACATCGTTCTTTTAAGTCTTTGTATGAAATCCGTGTGCGTTACCTTCGGACAACATTGAGTTCCTGAAGCGGCGCCTTGCTTAGCCAGTGGTTCGGCCTGATCGTTGTCGCGGATGCCACTGTGGCCTATGACCCAGATTAATGTGACTTCTTTTTGTTTATTTTGTGGCCTACTGATTTGATAAATAATCTGATAAAAGACTGGCTTGTTGTGACGCTGAGTAAAATAGTTTTTCAAGATAATGACTGTTGCTCAGGAGTCCTTTAAGAAAATAATTTCTCCACCATTGCAGTTTTCTGGGTACTCAAATTCGTCTAAAATAGCTACTAGATCTGCCATAGTAACAGCAATTCTTCATTGATAACACAGGCCAACAGTGATCTTGTTATTTTAGATTTCGAGGTATTTTTATAGAAATTTAGATTTCCTGGGTCTGATAATGAAGCCCATATATTCATAACACATACCACTTATTTCAAAATTAGTATTTTCAGATTTTATTTATTTGACTGTCTTATGCGTCAGCATGAACCATCACATCATTTCAACAATGCCTTCTATTGAAATAAATCAACGTAAAGGTACTAGTTGACCGATTTAATGCAGGCAGGAGCACAACCTATACTGCTTACATCATTTTGTACTGTGAACTCATGTATACAGGCCGTGATAGTTGTTCTATAAATCAACATATAAATACTACCTTTATCATACTTGAGTCAATATAAAATAATGGAAAGGAGGTGTTGTATAAATGATCTAAATTTAGTATGCTATATTTGTGGTAGTTTTATTCTGAATAAGCAGTGAAAAAACATATCGTCTGTAACAAAGGCTTACAATGTGTACTTCGTAACCAACTAGGAGATCGATCGAGGACTTCAAGTCCGCATACTGTGTACAATATTTGTGTTGAAGACTTACGAAATTGGAAAAGAAACAGGAAGAAACAATCACTAAGTTTTGATATACCAGTGGTGTGGCGTGAGCCTCAAAATCACAGTAATGACTGTTACTTTTGTACATGTAATGTGACGGGTTTTAATGCAAAGAACAAAACAGGAACTATGTACTCAAAACTGCTTCTGCTATGTGACCAGTAGCACGTGGCCCTAGCATTCATATACCTGAGCCAATTACTGGCAGTAGTGGACCTATTTCAGATACAGGCAGAAATAGTTATTCTCGTCATCAGTTGTGTCCGACGAGTTCGTTCCTGAAATATCAAACGGGCCACAGTCATTAACACAAACCAAGCTAAGTGATATAGTAAGGGATTTTAATATTCCCAAGGGTGTAGCTGAGCTCTTAGGTTCCAGACTACAGGAAAACAACTTACTTGCTGCTGGTACGTCAGTGTCTTTCTACAGGAATAGAGACAAAGATCTCTTGCAGTATTTCAGTGATGAAGAAAATTGGCCTACTGTAATAACATTTCATGCTTAATAAACAAACTGGTTTTTGTTAAATATGATCCAAATGACTGGAGACTATTTATTGATTCTAGCAAAAGAAGTGTTCAGTGTGTGCTGCTGTGGAATGGTAATGCTCTGTCTTCAGTTTCAGTAGCATACGCAGTGCAGCTGAAGGAGACAGCGCCCTCTAGCAGGCGCTGTTCAGCTCTACGAGCGCCGCTGCTGATTCTACCCATTTGATCAAGGGCAGACGGCCGGGACACTTCCCTTCATATAGAGACTTTGCACTACTTACGACGGGTCTAAGACTTCGCGCCTACGTGCTCATCTGTACAAAATTATGTATGCCTCTGTATATATTCATGTACAAGTAAACTACTTTTACTTACTTGCAGTACCGACGTGTTTTACCTCACCTGCTCCTACTCGCTTCCTTCATTCAGCCAACCTTCCAGTTTTCAGGAGCAGACCCACGCGCCGCCTTCCAGGCGGGGTACAAAAGTAAGAACATAATAAGCGGTAGCTTAGCGAAACCTAAGAAAATTCTTTAACACCTCTTCATATAAAACTGGTGTAATGAAAGGGCTTATGAAACCTCTTGACCAAGATGGTAATTGTTTTAAACATCTCAACGACAATTTCCTGCTCCGTCTGAAGCCAAAATAAAAGAAGGAATCTTCGTGGGTCCTCAAATCAGAGCTCTAGCTAAAGATATAAAATTTGAAGCCATTATGACTTCTAAAGAGAAAAGTACTTGTGATGCATTTAAAGAAGTCAGGAAACAATAAACATATTGCTTATGTCAGAATTGTGAAGTACGTGTTACAGAAGTTGAGAATATTGGGGTGCAAGATGAGTCTCAAATTGCACTTTCTGTTTTCACATTTGGACTTATTTCCTAACAACCTGGGGGCAGTCATTGAGGAACAAGGAGAGAAGCTCCACCAGGACATTCGGGAAATAAAGAGGAGATACGAAGGACAATGGAATAATACAATGATTGCAGATTACTGATTTTTACTTCACAGGGATTCTACGGAACCACACAAAACAAAATCCAACATACCAAACGAACAAGATTTCACTGATGTGCTGTTTGTAAAATGAATGGGAATGTGACATTTAGTATTTAAAAAAAACTAACAAGTTCATTTGTAACTATTGTATAAATCATGATTATATTATTTTTTGATGCAAGTATTTGAATGTTTGAATCTTGATTTGTCAAAAAACCTAATGTTATGTATAAACATGAATGTCATTTTAGAACTCAGAGGTACTGAAATATTAGGAATCAGTTTTCAAATGTAAAGCAGCTAGTCAAGAAGTTTTTATTTGTAGACCGATGTAACTTACAATATCCCCAAGCTTGAATTGTCTGTTTATGAATACAGATCCATGCTGTTTGCATTCTTAGCCACATTTGTATGTTGTATTTTGGAGTCCGTTGTGTGTCCTAAGATTTGCTGTATCGCTGTGGCATGCTCTGAAGGATTATTGTAGATATTATTAAGTTGATTTTCTTTGATTTGTGAGAGGGATATATTATGACAACAGTTGTCATAGCGCGGTAGACCTGCAGGGTGCATCGCTCTGAGCTGGAGTTCTATTTCAAAGCTTGTTTGTTGATCCAGTAGCGTCCGATAAAGTAGACGATCGCCAATATCTGAATATCCTGTGTAACCAACGATCTCATAAAGTAGGCATGTTTTTAGCATGAAATTCTATGCGACATAACGCCGTCGGAGGAGCAGTAGAGCTTCTAACGTCTTCCTTAACAATACATTTATTGGTGTCGATTTCATCGTACCGACACAGATGAGCAGCGCTTTGTACTTCATTTTGTCCGGTTTAAATAGGATGGACATGCTTGAAGACCCATAGCATATGCTTACATGTTCCAGGCAGGGGCGAACAAGGAGAGTCCTACGTTAGAGACAGAAGCTACGTTAGTCACCCTCCGCCACACACCATTAGGTGGCTTGCGGCGTATGATGTAGATGAAGCGACCAACAGCTTGACATCTCTATTAGCGACATTCTAGCTACAAGATGGCTACTGGAGCCGACAAGCTGTTTCTAGAAAATGGCGCCATTCTACTGTAGAATATTTTAGCTCGAGAGTAAGCTTTGACGCGCATGATTTCGAGCATAATTCAAAGGAACGTCAAATGATTCTCTAACCTAATCTACTGCATCCCATTTGCTGTACAAGATGTGAAACATCATTCAAAGGCACTTGAAATGTCTCTATAATCTATTTCATTTTCTTTAGACAAATTATTTCACAAAACATTTGACCAATTTCTTTTTTTTGTTTTCAAGTTTTATTCAGAACGTATCATCTTACTGACACCACATTTGCTTCCTAGCGTCTTATGTTCTCGAAATGTTCTAAATTTAGTACTTGATTCGCAGGAAGCCTTCTTGACAGTTAAATATCACATCAACGTATCTTGCTATGCGGTAGCTAGATCTTGAAGAGATGAACTCCGTGACATTTCATTTACATAGCTAACGGCAGCTGTTCATGAAGTATTTCAATTTTCCGTTAACTCACTAAGTTTTTTGTAATTGCTCTGATTAATTTCAAGTAACTAAATATTTGTTTGCGGAACTAGACCCGCGATGGCCAATTTGATATCCCGTTTGTCCGTTTCTCACTCTTTGTTTGGCTATGGAACTTCGGATAAAAACCCATTATGTAATTTAGAGGGAGATTTCTTTTCGCTTTGCTCAGACATTTGACCAAAACGTTTCGAGTGTTATTCATATGCCAAAATACGTCCTATTTGCCAGCAGTCATTTGCAAAAAAAATGGTTCAAATGGCTCTGAGCACTATGGGACTTAACATCTGTGGTCATCAGTCCCCTAGAACTTAGAACTACTTAAACCTAACTAACCTAAGGACATCACACACATCCATGCCCGAGGCAGGATTCGAACCTGCGACCGTAGCAGTCCCGCGGTTCCGGACTGAGCGCCTAGAACCGCTAGACCACCGCGGCCGGCCGGTCATTTGCAAAAACCCTCATTTCGATGTCTTGAACCGTTTATGAAACATGGCGATTTTAACGACCACGATTCCTTATGGCCAGAGAAGAAATTTGGAAGCGCCGCGCCTGACCCGTCCGACAGATATAAAAATCAATATCTCGAGAATGTTTACTACATTTCATAAGCAATAATGTATGGCCTATACTGCAGTATACACAAAGTCTACGCAGTGCGTTTTTAACTCTGCAACTTTCATGCAGTCATTTACTTAGTTGCGTGCAATACCGTAACTATGGTGAAAAGCGAAAAGAAATTTAGTTCAGTATTGAGCTACAAGCTGCGTATGAATCATATTTTTTCGCCACATATTATTGTCAAAATTGTATCATAATTATTTCATACCAGCCAGCGCCTCGCTGAGGAGACTCATAGCTGTCGCTGTCCCTGTCATGCGTGCTGCAGCAACAGTATTCAGAGTCGTTTAAATCAAAACATCGTCAGTTGTAGCGGACGACCAGCAGTGGCACAGACGTCGTCAACCTAGGACACTCGCGTAGCTATAAGTGCGCTCGTTTTTCTTGTCGTCTAAAGCTGTCGCTTGCTGTTGGTCAGTTCCACCGCTCGAGTAGGACCTAACATTAGTGCGTGGTTAAGTGCTTAGAGTCACAATGGAGTCAGCTCCCTAGGTAATAACCGTAACTGTTCGTAGTATATTTACTGCTCTTTCCCATTTTTGATTTATTTTTCCAACATGTGGGCTCCAAGTCAGTTTGTGGTTATTTCCAAGCCTAAACATTTGATAGTTTTCTTGAATGGAAATGCATATGGACCTAGTTTTATTTGATTAAAGCCTGCATATATGTATGTAATGAATACACAGACAGAGGTCTCGTATGAGACATCTGAGCAGAGTTTCTTCACGGCCAACATTGAAAATTCTCCATGAGTTATCCTAATGTCTGGAGCATTGCTTTAAAGTCTCTCTGGTTACATAAAGGCAGAGATCGTCAGTAAATTGCAAGATTTTTAGCGTTATCTCCCATTAGATCATGTATATCCCTACTTTATACTTTGAAAAGCAATAGGGGCAAAATAGATTCTCGCTGCAAGCAAGCATTCGTCATCTGTTGTGCAATTCTTTCTAGGCCATTTCTGATGATGATTTGTCAGTGCGATAATACATGTTGTAGATTATGAGCTAATATTTTGGATGTGTTAATAAAGCTAGTGATAGATTATCGTAAGCATTTGTTAAATACTTGAAAATTGCCAATAAGTATTTACGTTTGCTTAAGGATTTGAGAATGTCAGTTGTTCAAAGCATTAGAACTTCGTTTGTGCCCATTTCTCTTCAAAACCCAAATTGGGAAGACGACAGAACATCTATCTGTTGCCCACTACTCCTATCTATACTTAATCATCCATTCTGATATTCTTTGTATGGTCATTAACAACGTTATCAGATTATACGATTCAACTTTATTTTTTCCCTTGTCTTGTTTTTTAATTGTCACTATTCTTGCTGGTTGCATAAACGGAGTAACGATGCTTTAAACACACACTCTGTTCAAGATATTAAGTAGCTGTTGTTTTCCCGTTCATGGGAGGCGCCGAGGCATTTCTGTACCAGTGCGTGCGGACTTAGTAATGAGAAATTGTCAAGGTCTAAAGGATTTTGGGTGTACGAAGGATTTTTGAATTAATATATGTGATTTGACAGGTAAAGGCGCCATATCTTCACCAAACGGTAAGAGAGTGTGTGGATACGGACGGCAAATGCTTCTAAGTCCTCTCCTGGCCGTTGCCTAAGCGTAGATAACTTTGTCTGCAGCAAATCACCCCTCTTTTATCTGGGTATCTCTTATCCAGCCCGTTGGCCAACACCTCGAACAGTACTCATCACTACCAGTCTCTGCTCCACCTTTAGATTCATATGAGTGGCAGGCATTTTTTATAAAGAATTGGATCAATTTACAACTAGCAAAATGTTACAAGTGAAACAAAGTACGGTAGAAAGCTGCACCACTTTGGAACCCAGCACCGGTAAAGGAAAAACAGGCCCCTCTTTTTAGCCATGATGCTCTCAGTGTTCTCTACTAGCATGTCGACGACTCTAATGCGTTGCTAGGTGACGCTTACATTGGCTGCATCGAGATTATAAGCACCATCGAGCGAAATGCTGGCATTTGTGACAAAACCGTGATTCTCATGACTGCACGACGACGTGATGACGACTAAGGAGAAGGGATAGTGACCCAGCATTGAAGCCAACACCCTCAGCAATGGCGACGGCGGTCTGTTTGGCGGTGGCGCATCGACAGAAACCACCCTTGGGGGTACGCTGCGTGTTCCTGGCGAGAACAGCCACCCAGACTCGGTGGCCAAGTGCATTGGCTGCAAGATATCTGGACGCACTATCAACAGGTAGCCATGGTGGAAGCGTCTGCGACAGCAGTAAAGCTCGCACCCCATGGTTACAACTGACAAAGGCCGTCCACGGTTGGGCAACTTCCAGGCCTGCTTCATTACTGACCTACAGTAAAGAGCAAACCACTGTGTTCAGCCATGAAAATGCGGCATTCTTCACGAACGGAAAGATGGATGATTGCACACCAGATCGGACACCAGATTTTCCCAGTTCAAGGGAGTATGGGACAGAGCCATTCCTGGTGCAAAGTACCGTTATCCAAGATGGTGGCGATGACGTCATCCAAAAAGTCGACCGTGACGACATCTGATGACACAATCCAAGATGGTGGATGTTGGTGGGAAGTTTGAATTTTGGCGGGAAGATAGGTCAATTGGGCTACCTCCACTAACCTAACCCCCTCCCCCAGAAAATGGCGGGAAGATCAAATCCCATCGTGACAATGCAACACTCCTAAGATAATGGCGGCAAGCATGGGCTACAACACAGGCAATTTAAAAGCTTTCTTGAGGATGTAGAAAGCCAGTATGGTAGCCTGCCTTATTACAGCGAGGTCCGCTGGCTTAGTCATGGCGAATTATTAAATCGATTTTTTTGCCTATTAGATGAGATAAATATGTTCATGGAAATAAATAACGTGTGTTCCTGAATTGAAAGAGCCTTCATGGAAATGTCATCTCACGTTCTTAGCAGTGTACAGGGTAGGCGGTGGGCGTTGTGGAATAATAGGGTAATTTTTAGAGAAAGGCCATTTATTGGCTAAAACATGTTGAAAGGGGCTACATAGGCCTAGGGAGGTGAGGGCGAGCCAGAGCTTATAATTTGGCGAACATTGTTTGTGAAGCTACCGAAAGTTGTTGTCTGCCAAAACTAAGTCCACAGTGCCACAGCACCGGGAGAAGCGGGAGATGTTCAATGGTACAGGGTGCGCATCCGACTCGCGGGTGAGGAAGAATACGAGAGCGAGCCCGGCGATGGGTGGCCGGGTATATTCGACGCACCACGCGACTTCCTCCACCCTGATTGGTCAGGACCGAGCAAACCGTGCGGGCGGCATGGAACTTTCCAGAGCGTTGCCTGCTAAGCGACACCTGGGGCCGCGTTACCTCGTAAGTACATGAGAGAAGCGCGTGATCAAGATGCCCTTCCTCGGTGCTGACTTCCTGTTACTAGACCGTGGGATGAAAGAATTTACAGGCAGCTGACACTGCCGGCCGTGGCTTGGCCGCAATGGAAAAATGATGTTACCGTTTGGGTGCTCGTATAATAAAGTAAAATCTCCTACTGTGTGGCTCATCCTTTACAGCAGATTTAACTAGCCATCTGAATGCTTTGAACATTTCACTACAAGGTAAAGTTCTGCTAATTACTCATTTCATAGATCGAATACGAGCTTTTAAAATGAAATTGACACTTTGGGTGAGTCAGCTGGAAACAGGAAATCTAGCTCATTTTCCTAAATTATCATCCATGCAAGATGTTCACAAAGACTGTGAACGTTATTCACATAGTTTAGTTGCCCTTGAGGGAGAATTTGATCAACGGTTTCAAGATCTGACAGCACTAGACAGTGATTTCGATTTGTTCTCCTCTCCATATTCAGCGAATATTGAAGAGATTCGTCCTGAGCTGCAACTAGAAATTATTGACCTGCAGTGTGACAGAGAATACAGATACAAATTTCACAACAAGAAAAACATTTTGGAATTCTACAGACACTTCCCTCAGGATAGATTTCCTCGTTTGCACGAACTGGCAGCTACAATAATATCAATGTTCGGTTCCACGTATGTTTGTGAACAACTGTTCTCTGCAATGAAATGTAGCAAGACGCCCCTGGGAAACGCATTGTCTGATCGAAATTTAAACTGCACGCTGCGCCTACAATGCACAAGAACAATTACTCCGAACGTAGACGCAATTGTAAAGGGCAAAAAGTGCAAGATAACCGAGAATCCCACACTTCACTGACACCTTTTATTGTGTAACAGTTCACAAACTAATACGAATGTAGAGGCATACACTAAGCTAATAAAATTATGTGGCACGTGTACATTCTCCTTTATTTGTTTCATTTGTCGCAGTAATAGTTCGTAAGTGATATCCCTGCAGGTGGCCACGGATTTACATTGACTGGCGGCAGCTATTGTGTGCCCCACGTGGCTCTCCCCACTCTCCACTCTGGTCTGGCAGTGGGGGTAGCATGCTCCCGCTGCTCCGTGCTTGCGCCTTGCTGCCCACAGCTTGCTCCGCGAGCACGTAAGTTGTGAAGCCCTGTCCTAACGATTAACTGGGAGAGGACTCGACCTCTGCTGGTGCATGCACTATTTATTTAAACAATTTGATGCAGTACAGCCATCCAGTGTGTTCACCACGAGATCCAGAGTCCAACTGACCTAGTAACAGTGTGGCCACCAGAGGGCGCTGCTGTACGCTCCGTGATGTCAGCTGATGATGCAAGTATCATTATCCAAGATGGCGGGAAACAGTGTGCTCACCATGAAGTCTGGAGTCCAACTGGTCTAGTACACAGCACTGTCAGCAGAGAGCACTGTCATCCCTTCTGTGATGTAATCCAAGATGGTCGTCTGGTGGTGGAGAGGAAGGGCCTCATAACAGAAAATTCAAGGGTATATTGTTTATTTATAAAAAAATCAGTTTGTGAGAGTTAGATTTCCTTGCTTATCATTCTGTGCTGTTTGGAAACATGTAGCTCTAGTTAGAAGTAATTACATGCAGCAAACATGTTGCATAACCTATTATTCGGCACTGTGCTCCAGGTGTCTTAACCTAATGTACGACCCTTTGTCGGCACTTAACATATTGTTCTGTTAAGTGGTTTTCCATGTCACCCCCATTTCCTTAAACTATTCTGCGCCTTCAATACCAAATGAAGTAATTAGTTATGTCCTCCCACCATTTTCTGGTACACTTTTCAAATTTCACATGCTTTTGAACGCCATTTCTGGTGCATTATTCTTATTAACCCACCCCCTTAAACTTTTGTACTTTTTTTTACATTAAAGTATGCAAATTAACCTAGTGTTCTGCATTTAACCTGCTGTTCTGCTCCACGTTACCCACTCACACACACCCTCTCCTTAACTGTTGTAATGCTAACACCACATTGATACAAAATAATATGCAAATTAATGAAATCGATATTTTTCACATGTATGGTTTAGTTTTTCTAAATTCACAGCAACCTATTGGTTGATGAAATCGATAGAATACAATTTTAACTAAAGATCACATCCCACCACCTGACGCCACCGCTGCCTCCGCCACAGCCGCCACCGCCGCCGCTGCCTCCAGCCCCGACACCATCCCACCGCAGCTGCCACAGCATCACTCTGGCGTCCATGGGCCATCCTCCCTCACTCTAGTGGGTTAGGGCCGCAGTGACCAGGCTGCTCGCAGTGGCCCAATTCCGCAGCGTCTCCTCCTCTGCCGTCACGTCCTCGCCGATCACGTGAGGTACAGCACACACCCCTGTCCAGCTCACCACAGAAATCCAAGGCGCGCTCACACCGATCCTATATGCTAAACGCCGCCAGGCAGCGCATGTGTTTACCGTTGCTGATGCTATACCTATGGTTACTGACGTCACCGATTGCGCCATAGGAATCTGTTCCAAAATAGCTCACGCTGCATTCTCCCTAGCGATCCTAATGGAACATACAAGCTGCGACCATCCATGCTTACCTGCCCCAGCGTCACTGACACCTCGCTGCGAAATATCTGTGAGACAACTCACCATCTAAAAGATTCTTCATGTTATTCTGACATCACATGACTATTTAAAATAAGAGCCAAATCGACTCTCGGAAATTGTAGAGTGTACCAGAATTAGTTAACGCTCGCTTTCTTGATGTCTCAGCTTCTATGCACGGAAATTCATGCCCTAACAGAAACTGTTTACGAAAATAGCGCAGAATAACACCCAAATGCATTCTTCCTCGCGGTTCTAACGTGGTACCACGCTCATCACGTGTTACCCTTCCTGCTTTCAACATATGCAAACGTTTTCAGCGCTATGTAGTGACTCCTATATCCCAGCAAAAAGGATGTCATCTGAATGAATCGAGCATTATGATTGGCTCCTATCGAATTTACTCTCCGGATTACTGATGCAGCAGGTGCGGAACCACTGTCCGCCTATTCTTTCTTTCTGCAGACGAGACTTTCAGCCGCAAAAAAAAAAAAAAAAAACTATTTGACACAGATCGCCATATTGCACCAACAATTAAACCCTGCAAAGTGCCCCTACCTATCGTCAAATATGGAAAGACTCTTACTCAATTACACTGCTCTCCCTCTGAAGTCAAGAGCTTGAATACTAGAGCATGAAACTGATCTCCAGCCCAGCAAAACATCACCGCATACTGTGTCGATGTAGTAAATATACAATTCGTATCCTGCGGCAAACAAAATCATCCATTTTACATCATTCATACATATACTGTGAAGACAGACAGCACTGTATATACTCCTCACAGAACTAGATATTTTCCCACAGCCGACGGCCACGAGTCATCCATGCCCAATGCATAACGAGAGCGCCCTCAGCGGACTGAAGTCATTCTCAGAACTGTTCTACAAATTCAGGCTCATTTCCCATTATCACAAATGCATTACTGTTTCTGATCTGAACCTGCTTCCTTGCTTGCTCGCTTTTCTACACCAATCTCCAGAGTCTGTAATTACAAGAACACATGTATTTTCGCACGGTCTGCTAGAATATTACACCATTTTCGCGGTACTTGTTGATATCAAGCACACAGCAGTATCCTACCAATCTCTTGCACAAAGTAATTCCGAAAATGTAGACTTTAAATTATTTATCTAGAAACCCAAAATTTTTGCTAGGTGGAGTGTGTCGTAAACCATAGAGTAACTAGAAACTTATCCCGTCTGCAAAAATCTTTATGTGAAGAAGCTCGACAAAAGAAAACTATAGTAAACTGTGAGGTACTGCAATCCCCGTGTATACATTTGCCTGACATGTGGTGTTTACAGAGTTAGTGGCGGAATGACTTGTAATTTTCGCATGTTAGACGCTGCAGCTATGCATCTGTTCTCTGATGCACTATGATCAAGATGTTAGAAATATGTAGAGGGCCGTTTGATGTACTTTGATGGTGCATGTGTTCGAGAATTAACAGTCATCTATCCACATTCACAATGATACTAGCAGAGTGCAGAAGGGGTGGTTTAGATATGATACTGAAATTGGGAAACATGCTGCCACATCATTGGTCAGCCTTGAAATTACTGTAAAATTGCTAAACTTGTTCACACTATCAACTGTGATGCTTATTATTAGAGTACATTAATGGTGTCTTTTCCATCCCATCTGTCCAGTGGCACACTGTTGGTTACCAAATAATGATTGATTGACATCGCTTGTTTGAGTTGGAGAAAGACTTTTGGTGGAGAGACAGCACCTTCTGGCATGGATAGCACCGAAACAGCGATCGTATACATGACTGCAGTATGATGAATCAGTAGAAACGGAACATAGAGCCATCAGCTATTTCGTCACTATGACAGATGAGTTTCAATGTAGATCTCGTGGATCACCTTCGGACTGTAGTTTGGAAACTCTCCACAATGTGACCAAACTCTTCCAGTTTCCTTATGTTGTAACTGTCTTATATTTAAAACCATCCAGTGTGTGTGGCATGTTATGGTAGCCACAGTAACAATATGATTTACGCTGTGTGACGTCTAGTTTTCTGCGAGAGGCCTCTGTCTTAATGACAGTTTAGAACCTGACACAGACCTCGAAGTCGTGGCAGAAAAACAAAATGTATGGCACTGTACAAAGCGTGCTACAGCAGAAAAAAACAATGTTTTAAACAATGAGACTGGGCTACAGGGAGCATCTCTTGCGATTTACAATATAGTCCATGGGATATGACCATCCTCCTACAGTACACATGATGAAACTTTAAACTGGCCTCTGCAGTGGATCAATACATGTATATTTAATAGGATCGTCCCACACTGGCAGCAGCAGCAGCAGCAGTTTGATGGGTGAATTCAGTGACAGATGGACTGCCCCATTAGGATTGCTAGGAGGGATGCACCCTGTGCTATTCTGGGAAGCACTGTGACATCTCTCTCTCTGTGCTGGACCCCCGCCGCAGCTATGTGTCATCGTGCCAGTATTGGTGCTTATGTGAGTTCTATATCTGGCCGAGCGGTTCTAGGCGCTACAGTCTGGAACCGCGCGACCGCTACGGTCGCAGGTTCGAATCCTGCCTTGGGCATGGATGTTTGTGATGTCCTTAGGTTAGTTAGATTTAAGTAGTTCTAAGTTCTAGGGGACTGATGACCACAGCAGCTAAGTCCCATAGTGCTCAGAGCCATTTTGAACCAGTTCTATATCGGATGAAGTTAGTGGAGATTTTATAGTTCGTAATTTTTCTCTGTTGAATGGTGCAGAATAACGATGGTAGCATGTTGGACTAATAGATGTGAATGGGCGCGGATCTACTTCAGATAGATGTGAATCGACGCAGATCTGCTTCGGATTGTAGTATCTGTACCTGATTTGGAGATGGACCGCAATGCGCGCATTTCCACTGGATGATCAAAACACGATCCTGTTGCACTAACTCAGGTCCTTCTGTTTCCACACGGATTGCAGAAGGTGGTGGATATAGCTTTCTCCGACTTCTACTCAGTTCCGACTTACATTTGAACAATCACATGCACAAAGCTACAGAGACAGTGGTATAGAATCAGAGGACTAGTTTCAAGACGCATAGGGGCTACCTAAAACCATATTGGAATTTTACTGTAGCAGACAGGTTCGAGAAAGGTGGCTCATTTCGAGATATGAGAGTGCCAGAAACATGATTCACTAGTGACTGTAAGAATTACAGGACTTCTCCATAGGATCCAACACAGATATGTGGTTGAACGGATAGACTTCATTACAAACCATAGACATCATTTCTAGCAGACAGCGTAACACTAGAGATCTGAAAGGCTAGTGTACATTTCTTACGACCTCAGCAGCACGTCATCTGCTACTGTTTGTGATCCTTCTCAATCAGTCATTGCCTATTACTTTGTGGATATATTGCAGAACCTCTGAATGGTATCGAGACAGAATATGTAACAAATACTGGAGAAATATGTAGTGGCGACAGTGTGAGGGGGCTGCAAATAGCGGTTTCATACCACGTTCCTTAGCTGAATCACTTTAAAAATTCATCGATTTTATGACGAGGTTGCATCGTGGGCTATGTGTAGCCAGGCTGCTGGTCTGATGATATACACTCCTATGATCACCATCGCGGTATTTGTCTGGAAAAACCACATGATTCGTAGGTAATGCCATACGTGGATTTATAAAGCCGGTATAGCTTTTAACATGGGTACATGTGTGCACATGTAGAACCACGACCACTTATGACAGTAACATACAGTAGTTGTTGGGATCGGGTTTTTTAACGTCTGGTAGTTTGTAAGATGAATAAACCTCTCTTTCTAAGACACAGTGATAGCACTTGCAAGAAAAACTTATGAGGCATGTACACCCATCATTGATTTTTGGTCAATATTATTTCGTATACTTTGTAGTGGGGGGTGCGTGATAGGTTCTCCTTGAGCATCAGGCTTATAAAGTATGTGTTTGTGTTAAGACATATGCAAAGGAAGGTATGAATTTGACGTGGAATACTGTGACAGAACAGTGAAGAGTATGTCAAGTCATAAGAATGGCACTGATATTTCTATTTCCAGAGCCACAGCTGTCAACAGGGTGTATTTCCAATACTTCGCTGACTGTCGAACGGCATTCTGCTGAGACTGCGATCATAACATTTAGTTGTAAGTACAGCGATAAAATATATTTGTGACTGATTTCTTAGGATGATAATTCCACCTGTGCATGCTGAGCGTGCAGTGCTGGTGACCTGTGCGGGGATTATTCACAATTCCCATTAACGGTAGGAGCTGTCTTAATGGAGAGGCCAGTTGAAGTGTAGGAATGTAGATGTCTTAACGGGATTGTCCTCTAGACGACCAAATAGCGAACTAATACTTAGTATGTGTTGGATAGCTTTCGTGATCGTGTGTAAATTTGAGAGGATTCAACATGGATGTGTGTTTGTGCTGGACCATTATTCCCGCCCATGTAAACTATTTGGTTGACTGCTTCTTCACATTCCGCGTCTTTATTTGGTTGAGAGAACCTCGATTGTGGTGTATGCATCTAGCAGGTGGAAGACACTTTTGCTGGTTCTCTAGACATGACAAACACGTTACTTGACTTTGTAAACTATAGGCTTATTTGGAAACTGTTACATCACCGACATCGGTATTAGCGAGTGGAAATATCAGTTTACTCTAGTTCTCTTTTGTCGAGTTTTTTTCATGTGAAGGTCTTAGGAGACAGGACAAGTTTTTAGTTACTCTATGGTTTACAGCATGCGCCACCTAGGTTTTGGGTTTCTAGAGAAATAATTTCTACTCTATATTTTTGGAATTATGTTGCGTGAGTGATCGGTAGGATACTCATGTGTGCTTGATATCAAGATGTACCGCGAAAATGGTGTAATATTCTAGCAAACCATGCCAAAATACATGTGTTCTTGTAATCCCAGAGTCTGGAGATTGGTGTAGAAAAGCGAGCAAGCAAGGAAGCAGGTTCGGACGAGAAACAGTAACGCGTTTGAGTCGAGGGGAAACGAGCCCAAATTTGTAGAACATTTCTAAGGGTGACTTCAGTCCGCTGAGGGTGCCCTGGTTGTGCATTGCGATTGGATGACTTCTGACCGTCAGCTGCGGGAAAATATTTAGTGCCGTCTTTCTTCGCAGTATATGTACGAATGATGATTTTGTTTGGCACAGGATACGAATTGTATGTTTACTACATCGACACAGTACACAGTGATTATTGCTGGGTTGGAGATCGGTTTCATGCTCTAATATTCAAACTTCTGTCCTTAGTGTACTTGAGTAAGAGTCTTCCTGTATTATTTGACAGTAGGTAGGGGCACTTTGCAGGGTTTAATTGTTGGTGCAATATGGCGATCTGTGTTAAATAGTTTTTTTTTTTTTTGCCACTGAAAGTCTCATCTGCAGAAAGGAAGAATAGGCGGACAGTTGTTCCACACCTGCTGCATCAGTAATTTGGAGGGTAAATTTGATAGGAGCCAATCATAATGCTCGATTCATTCACATGACATCCTTTTTGCTGGGATATACACTCCTGGAAATGGAAAAAAGAACACATTGACACCAGTGTGTCAGACCCACCATACTTGCTCCGGACACTGCGAGAGGGCTGTACAAGCAATGATCACACGCACGGCACAGCAGACACATCAGGAACCGCGGTGTTGGCCGTCGAATGGCGCTAGCTGCGCAGCATTTGTGCACCGCCGCCGTCAGTGTCAGCCAGTTTGCCGTGGCATACGGAGCTCCATCGCAGTCTTTAACACTGGTAGCATGCCGCGACAGCGTGGACGTGAACCGTATGTGCAGTTGACGGACTTTGAGCGAGGGTGTATAGTGGGCATGCGGGAGGCCGGGTGGACGTACCGCCGAATTGCTCAACACGTGGGGCGTGAGGTCTCCACAGTACATCGATGTTGTCGCCAGTGGTCGGCGGAAGGTGCACGTGCCCGTCGACCTGGGACCGGACCGCAGCGACGCACGGATGCACGCCAAGACCGTAGGATCCTACGCAGTGCCGTAGGGGACCGCACCGCCACTTCCCAGCAAATTAGGGACACTTTTGCTCCTGGGGTATCGGCGAGGACCATTCGCAACCATCTCCATGAAGCTGGGCTACGGTCCCGCACACCGTTAGGCCGTCTTCCGCTCACGCCCCAACATCGTGCAGCCCGCCTCCAGTGGTGTCGCGACATGCGTGAATGGAGGGACGAATGGAGACGTGTCGTCTTCAGCGATGAGAGTCGCTTCTGCCTTGGTGCCAATGATGGTCGTATGCGTGTTTGGCGCCGTGCAGGTGAGCGCCACAATCAGGACTGCATACGACCGAGGCAAACAGGGCCAACACCCGGCATCATGGTGTGGGGAGCGATCTCCTACACTGGCCGTACACCACTGGTGATCGTCGAGGGGACACTGAATAGTGCACGGTACATCCAAACCGTCATCGAACCCATCGTTCTACCATTCCTAGACCGGCAAGGGAACTTGCTGTTCCAACAGGACAATGCACGTCCGCATGTATCCCGTGCCACCCAACGTGCTCTAGAAGGTGTAAGTCAACTACCCTGGCCAGCAAGACCTCCGGATCTGTCCCCCATTGAGCATGTTTGGAACTGGATGAAGCGTCGTCTCACGCGGTCTGCACGTCCAGCACGAACGCTGGTGCAACTGAGGCGCCAGGTGGAAATGGCATGGCAAGCCGTTCCACAGGACTACATCCAGCATCTCTACGATCGTCTCCATGGGAGAATAGCAGCCTGCATTGCTGCGAAAGGTGGATATACACTGTACTAGTGCCGACATTGTGCATGCTCTGTTGCCTGTGCCTATGTGCCTGTGGTTCTGTCAGTGTGATCATGTGATGTATCTGACCCCAGGAATGTGTCAATACAGTTTCCCCTTCCTGGGACAATGAATTCACGGTGTTCTTATTTCAATTTCCAGGAGTGTAGAAGTCTCTACATAGCGCTGAAAAAGTTTGCATATGTTGAAAGCAGGAAGGGTAACACGTGATGGACGTGGTGCCACGCTAGGACCGCGAGGAAGAATGCATTCAGCGTTATTCCGCACTATTTTCGTAAACAGTTTCTGTTAGGGCAAGAATTTACGTGCACAGAAGCTGAGACATCAAGAAAGCGAGCGTTAACTGTTTCTGGGACACTCTACAATTTCCGAGAGGTCGACTTGGCTCTTATTTTACATAGTCATGTAATGTCAGAATAACATTGAGAATTTCTTAGTTGGTGAGTCGCCACGCAGACTTTTCGCAGCAAGGTGTCAGTTACGCTGGTGCAGGTAAGCATGGCTGGACGCAGCTCGTATGTTCTGTTAGGATCGCTAGAGAGAAAGCAGCCTGAGCTATTTTGGAACAGATTTCTATACCGCTGTCTGTGATGTCAGTATCCATAGGTATAGCGTCAGAAATGTTAAAAAGGTGTACTGACTGGAGGCATTTAGCATATGGTATCAGTGTGAGCGTGCCTTGGAGTTCTGTGGCGATCTATACAGGGGTGTGTGCTATACCTCACGTGATTGGCGAGGATGTGATGGCAGAGGAGGAGACACTATGGCCGCTGTGAGCAGCCTGGTCTCTGTGCCCCTAACCCGCTACCCTGAGGGAGGGCAGCCTATGGATGCCAGAGCAATGCTGTGGTGGCCATGGCAGGGGTGGGGTCTTTGCCAGGGGCAGCAGTGATGGTGTCGAGTGGCGGGATGTGTGTTTTTATTACCAATCTTTTGTTTAAACTGCATTCCATCGGTTTCACCCAACAATAGTATGCTATGAATTTAAAAAAAACCTACCCCATGCATGTGATAAATATCAATTTAACTAATTTGCATAATTTTTTATATCAACATAGTGTTAGCGGTACAATAGTTGGGGGAGAGTGTGCGTGAGTGGGTGACATGGAGCAGAACAGCAGGTTAAATGGGGAACACTAGGTTAATTTGGATAACTTTTATGTACAACACAGTACAAAAGTTTAAGGGGGTGAGTGAAAAAGAATAATGCGCCAGAAATGGCGCTCAAAAGCATGTGAAATTCGAAAAGTGTACCAGAAAATGGTGGGAGGACATAACTAATTACTTAATTTGGTATCAAAGGCGTTAGAACAGTTTTAGAGAGGGGGTGACATGAAAAACCACTTAACAGAACAATAGGTTAAGTGCTGACAAAGGGCCAAACATTAGGTTAAGACAGCACAGTGCTGAACAATAGGTTATGCAACATATTTGCTGCATGTAATTACTTCTAACAAGACCAACATGTTTCCAAACAGGAAAGAATGATCAGCAAGAGAAGTACAACTCCCACAAAACCGATTTTTTTATAAATAAACAATATACCCTTGAATTTCCTGTTATGAGGCCCTTACTCTCCACCACCAGACGACCATCTTGGATTACATCACAGAAGGGATGACAGTGCTCTCTGCTGACAGTGCTGTGTACTATACCAGTTGGACTCCAGACATTGTGGTGAACACACTGTTTCCCGCCATCTTGGATAATGATACTTGCATCATCAGCTGACATCACAGAGTGGACGACAGCGCCTTTGGTGGCCATACTGTGTACTAGGCAAGTTGGACTCTGGGCCTCGTGGTTAACACACTGGATGGCTGTACTGCATCAAATTGTTTAAATAAGTAGTGCATGCAAAAGAAAGACTTATGTCCAGCACAGGTCGAATCCTCTCCCAGCCAATCCCTTGGAAGGGGTGGTGGTCGGGTGACTGAGGTTAGTGGAGGTAGCCCAACTGCCCTTTCTTTCCTGCCATTTTCTTAAGTTTGTAGAAGTAGCACAAGTGACCTATCTTCCCACCATTTTCTTAGGTGTGTTGCATTGTCCTGATGGAATTTGATCTTCCTGCCATTTTATGGGGGATGGGATTAGGTTAGTGGAGGTAGCCCAGTTGACCTATATTCCTGCCAAAATTCAATCTTCCCACCAAAATCCGCCTTGTTAGATGACGTCATCAGGTGACCACACAGTCGCCATTTTGGATGACGTCATCGCTGCTATCTTGGATAATGGTACTTTGCGCTAGAAACAGCTTTGTCCCAATACTCAAACAGGGGGGGGGGGGAGTCTGAGTAACGAAAAATTGTCAGGGCATTAAAGGATATGGGCATCTAAAGGATATTTGATATAATACATGAGGTTTGACCGATAAAAGGCGTTGTATTCAGCAAATGGAGTAGAAGGGCACACCTTAGGGATGGCACACATGCCACCCATCACTTGCAGGAGCAATCGTGACAAATCAGTAGTAGAGAAAGGCCCAAAAATAAGACAAGAGCGAGAAGGAGAAGTTGGTGCTGTCAGTTCAGGCTCTGGCAGCAGAGAGAGTGTCACATCTTCAACCCAAACTCTGCTCATTTCCCACACCCCATCCGTGACACATCTTGCACTCAACCTACTGGCTGTCACTGACTGCACACAACAAAGTGTGGACTGTTAGCACCCTTACTAGAAATAACTGCTTATGGCCTGATATTGTTACATATTCCACATGAAAGACTGCCAGCTTCAGACTGCAGCTCTAAAGGTGAAAGAACAAATTTTAAATCGTCAATAAATAACTCCCAGTAAAGCACTAAACTGCTCATTGCTTGTACAATCCTTCCCTCTTCCACAGAAGTGGTGGCTACATTGTCCACAACTTATCACATACTTCTGTTGAGAGATGTGTTGTCCAGATAGGAGGGTTAAAAGTTATTGTGGATGGGTCTGAGGAGGTAGGGGAGTATTAAGTTACATTTCAAATCACAATGAGGATTACTTCCAGGGGTACTAAGTATGTGATAAAATTTGTAATTCCTAATTTGGTCAAAGAGGGTACCCTAATTTGGTCAAAGAGTTTACAGTGGATAAGAAGGGGTAAAATATTTTTGGATGTTACGTGCCCCCACAAAGGATCGACTACCTTGCAGGCAGCAGCATGTTGAAGTTCATCACAGTGGTGAGGTGAGAGGGATGCAGATGGATGGTGGTGCTGCCGGTGATGACCGACTCACTTATACAGCATTCATCGGCAATGGTCTAGGATACTCGTACATCAGGTATTAAGGAATGTCATGGGGCATGTCACACAGGGGTGCTAGTTCTGCAAGGTTCGCAGAAGAGCTTCTGTGAAGTTTGGAAGGTAGGAGACGAGGTATTGGCAGAATTGAAGCTGTGAGGACGGGTTGAGAGTCGTGGTTGGGTGGCTCAGATGGTAGAGCACTTGCCCGCGAAGGGCAAAGGTCCCGAGTTCGAGTCTCGGTCTGGCACACAGTTTTAATCTGCTAGGAAGTTTCGCAACAGCGCATACTCCACTGCAGAGTGAAAAACTCATTCTAGATGAAATACATTGTTTGAAAATAATGCGTGTAAACATACACTGGGCTTCTATGTCTGTAAGATGTTTGCCAGTGGACAATCTACATCTGCATGATACTCCCCAAGCCATCTAATGGTACGTGGTGAACTGTACTTCTGGTACCACTAACTGATCCTGCCTTCCCTGTTCCACTCGTTAATGGCGCATGGGAAAATGATTATTGGTAAGCCTGTATATTAGCCCTAATCTCTCGAATTTTCACATCGTGGACATTTTGTGAGGTGTGTATGTGAGTAAGTAATATGTTTTCCGACTCTTTCGGGAAAGTGCTCTCTCGAAATTTCAGTAGTAGACCTGTCTGTGATGCACAACGCCTCTCTTGTAAAGTCTGCCACTGGAACTTGTTGAGCATCTCTGTAATTCTCTCACACCGACTAAACGGTCCCATGACGAAATGCGATGCTCTTCGTCCGATCTTTTCTTTCTCTCCTCTATCAGTGCTACCTGCTAAGGGTCATAGATTGATGAACAGTCCTCAAGAATCGGTAGAATAAGCGCCTTGTAAGCCACTTTCTTTGTGGACGAGTTACATTTTCCTTACGATTCTTCTTATGAATCTCCGTCTGGCATTTAATTTCTCTACTGTTTGTTTTATGTGGTAATTCCATTAAAAGTCGTTCTGGATAGTTACTCCTAGATATTTTACAGTAGATACTGTTTCCAGTGATTTGGCATCAATAGTCTTGTCGTAAGTAGTGGATTTCTTTTCCTATAACTAATATGTTACTTTTATTTACGTTGAACATCAACTGCCAGAGCCTGCACCATACATCAATCCTCTGCAAGTCATTCTGCAAATCGATACTGTCTTCTGGCGTTGCTGCTTCCTTACAGACAACCACATAATCTGCCAACAGTCTTAAAGAGCTTCAGACACTTCCTACTTGATCATTTGTATACACTGTAAACAGTAACGATTCTGTCACACTTCCTTGGTGTACTCCAGAAATTACGTTTACATCTGTCGATTTTGTTCCACTAAGAGCGACGTGTTGAGTTCTGTCTGTAAGGAAGTCTTGAATAAAGTCGCAAATATACTCCGATACTCGATAATTCCGTGTTTTCACAGTAAAAGACATTGTGGGACGGTGTCAAATGTCTCCCTAAAGTCAAGAAACACGGCGTCAACCTAAGCGCCGTTGTCTACTGCTCTATGGCCCTGATGGAGGAACAGGGAGAGCTAAGTTTCGCTATATATCTGTTTGCGGAATCAATGTTGAATCTATAGATTTTCGTTCTCCAGAAACGGTACAAGTACTGAGCATAAAACATGTTTTATAGTTCTACAGCAGCTTGACGTCAATGATATAGACCGAGCGAGGTGGCGCAGTGGTTAGACACTGGACTCGCATTCGGGAGGACGACGGTTCAATCCCGCGTCCAGCCACCCTGATTTGGGTTTTCCGTGATTTCCCTAAATCGCTCAAGGCAAATGCCGGGATGGTTCCTTTGAAAGGGCACGGCCGAATTCCTTCCCCATCCTTCCCTAATCCGATAAGACCGATGACCTCGCTGTCTGGTCTCCTTCCCGAAACAAACCAACCACTCAATGATATAGGCCTATAATTATGTGCATCTGTCCTACGACTCTTCCTGAAAACGGGAATGACGTGCGCTTTCTTTCCAGTCGCTAGGTATCCTTCGTTGCTCCAGCTATCTACGATAAACTGCAACTAGATGGAGACAAAGCTCTTTCTCTTACTCTTTGTGGAATCTTACAGGTATCTCATCTGGTCCTGATGCCTTTACACAAGCGGTACCAGTTGCTTTTCTATTCCACGATCGGTTATCTCAAATTTCTGCCATTTCGACGTTCGTCCGATGATTGAGAGAAGGTGAAACGTCCCCCTCCCCCGTCCCCCCCCCCCCCCTCTCCCAACGCCACACAGTCTCTATATGATAGCCAGTTGAGGCATTACTCAAAGCAGCAGCAATAATTTAACTGTTTACAAATCGGACAAATTAGAAACAACAGAACTACCGTGAAACGGAGTGAACGTTCATTGTAAATGTAAGTGTCGTGTGACTAAGGCATCCCGTCGGGTAGACCGTTCACCGGGTGCAAGTCTTTCGATTTGACGCCACTTCAACGACTTGCGCGTCGATGGGGATGAAATGATGATGATTAGAACAACACAACACCAATCCCTGAGCAGAGAAAATCTCCGACCCAGCCGGGAATCAAACTCGGGCCCTTAGGATTGACATTCTGCCGCGCTAACCACTCAGCTACCGGGGGCGGACAGAACTTTCATTGAGGGTGAATGACTTTACTGAAAAATACACAGTGTAGTGCGTCACAGAAAAATTCCTTGCTTTAACGCTACAGTTTACCTTATTTAACTCGACCCACTTTATTTTTACCTCCAGATTTGTGTGGTGTTAGGCCGTTCAGTAGGCTGCCAGACGTTATTGCTCGGTAACGTAATCTGATCAGATCTGCGCAGCTTTAATTGCAAAATATTGCAGGCAACCGAAAAATGATCGGAATGAACATCTTAGGGGGCTACAAGCACTTAACTGGAAAGTTAGCAACACTGGCGTGATATTCTTCAAACGGCTCGTCACGGGATGCATGAAACATTCATAGGGGCAGTATCAATTTTTCATTTAGACTGGACACGCAATACTGCCCTGTGGTAAAACTGCTGAATAGATTCATGTTACAAATAAATTACAATTCACACATACACACACACACACACACACACACACACACACACACACACACACACACACACATACACGGGAGGGGGGTGGGGCAGTGGGGGAGCAAATAGTTTTCCACATACTATAAGTTGGTGACATTGTTTGCTGAATGCATCACGTAACCTGTTTACAAATAATATTGTTTTTATCATATGATTAATGCATAAAATATTTCGTTGCTTAAAAGTCACTTAAGTGTTCATCACTAGCAACAAGCAAATGTCAATGTACTGTAGCTGTGCGATTGGCATTTAATGCAGTCACATACAATTGAGTTTATAAGATATATGTCTACAATTGGATTTTAAGTTGCGTTATTGACACCCACTGTTTGGGCAGAAAATTTGTTCGTGCCCGCAGCTTGCACCAGACTCACGTGTTATTATAAGTGCGAGTGTTTATCAGCAACTGCATAATATACATAAAACAGGGAGTGTCATGGGGTTCATCTCTCAGCTCCACATCTCTTCCAGTTCATCAGAGGTGAGTACACAGGCATTGTGCACTTTCAACTATTACTTTTAAAAGTCTGCTTGCATGCACCACGTCGTATCTTCGCATGCATGAGCGTCAAACATACTACTTTGTCTGTTCAAACTTGAGTGAAAGAACACTTGATTATCATACACAATACCGACTCTAATTGCTACACGTAGGAACTTATACAAAGTCTCTTTCTTTGGTAGTTTCATGGACTCTAAATCTTTAATTTTGTAATTGAATCAAATCTTTCATTTAGTACCTGAAGCAAGGAATATGTAGAAGGCAGTGTCGGCCTTAATTCTCTTGTGGAACTGAATGGGCTGATATAAGTAATTCGGGTTTTTTTCGTTACTTTTGTATATGAAACAATACACATATAAATTCCAATACTTGGGATACTATCGTTTTATCGTGAAAGAGATCAAAGACTAAAAATTAGAGTGAAACACTCATTGAACAATTCATAGTTTGCTTTACGTCGAGTGCTGTGTCATTGTGCTATCAACATTCTACGAAACTGGAAACAAAGGCATACAAATGATAATAAAATCTTTTCATTCTCTTGTCTTTACTTATTTCATACTTAACAATATAATAAAAGATTTCCTTTTAGCACAGCAACTAGGCTTAAAATTAGTGTGAATGTCTTCTCATTTCTCCTATATTACACGTCATATGGACAAATAGACACATGTGTATTATTTAGCTCCCACTTTCAAACTTATATACATATATATGTTTGAAAGTGGGACTAAAACAATATACATACAGGGTGAGTCACTAACTATTGCCACTAAGAATAACTCCGAAAGCATGGTAGGAGCTGAAGAGTTTGTGGGACAAAAGTTGCATGGGACAATGGGGGCCATAATATGACATTGGATTTTTGTTGCTAGGTGGGGTCGCTTCAGAGATATGAAGGTCAACTTCGTTTTTTTTAATGGAATGCTATTGTTTGTTACTTATTTTCTGATAGCGGCTATCGAGACGAATCCAATAATGTGTAACAGTAAGGACTTTGAAGGTCAACGGAGGTCACAAATATGGCATGAACTTCCATTTACAGATGCTCAAAGTAGCGACCATTGGTATCAATGCAGTGCTGCAATCTTATCGTGGATTGAGTAGTATTCCTTATCACTTCAGCACTTATCGAAGCACATGCTCTGACAATTCTCTCTCGCATATCTTCAGGTGTAGTTGGAATGTCTTTACAAACAATGTCTTTTACAGATCGCCACAAGAAAAAATCCGGAGGCGTCAAGTCTGGCAAACGACCCAGCCACGACACATCTCCTCCCCGTCCAGTCCAATGTTTTGGAAATTGTCTACGCAACTCATTTCTAGCCACCAGTGAAAAATGTGCGGGGCACCCATCGTGTTGATACCACATTCTGTTCCTTGTTCCTAAAGGTATTTCTTCCAATAACAGACCTAATGTTTCTTGCAGGAATGTGGTGTACTTCCCAACATTAAGATTTCTCTCGATGAAATAGGGGCCTATAGCTCTGCCCTACAGAATCCCATACCATACATTCACCAACCAAAGTTTTTGGAGTGCAACTTGCCACAGCCAACATTGATTTTTAGTTGCCCAATAATGCATGTTATGCAAATTAACATTTCCCTGCTTCGTGAACGTAGCCTCGTCAGTAAATAAAATCAAATTAATAAAACTGTCATCCCTCTGAATCTGAAATTGCGCCCATTGGCAGAATTCAGTGCGACGCATACAATCCGTACCAGTTAATTCTTGGTGGAGACTGATATAGTAAGAATGATATTTATGGGGATTCAGAACATGAACAACACTACTCTAGCTCATGCCAGATTCCCTTGCTATTTGACGCGAACTAACACAAGGCTCTCAAACCACAGTGGTAAGAGTGCCAATTTCCGTTTCCTCGTTAGTAACTTTCCTTTGCCGGATATGTTTCCATTGTGTTAAAGATCCAGTTGTTCTCAATTTATCATACACATATTTAAATGTACAACGTGTAGGATGAGTATGTTGAGGATATTTTTCAACGTGTAAGTCTCTAGCTCTCACTGAATCTCGTTGACATTCTCCATCAATGAGAAGCATATCGACTTGTTCTCCAAAGGAATACATCATTCACATACATCTGATTCGACGATACAAGTCTTACCGTTCCCATTAGTGTTGTATTGCGAAACCGTCGAATGGTGTGTACATGTCAATGGCATTTTAGATGGATACGCTGTATTCGGCGAATATTTACTATTTGCACGATACACGAGAGAGAATTGTCAGAGCATGTGCTTCGGTAAGTGACGAAGTCATAAGGAATACCACTCATTCCACGATAAGAAGATTGCAACACTGCATTGATACCAATGGTCATCACTTCGAACACGTTCTGTAAATGGACGTTCACGCCATGTTTTTATATTCGTTGACCTTACTTTTATACATCACTGGATTCGTCTCGATAGCCAGTATCAGAAAATAAGTACCAAACCACAGCACAGCATTCCATTAAAAAAAAGACAGTCGACGTTCATACCTCTGACGTGACCACTCCAAGCAACCAAAAACCGTCATATTATGGCCCCATTGTCCCATGCAACATTTGCCCCACAAACTTTTCAGACACACAATAGTTAGTGACCCACCCTATATACATATATATATATATATATATATATATATACATATATATATATATATATATATATATATACTGTGTGATAAAGTTCGTGGTGCTCTCCATCGGTAATGCTGGAATTCAATATGGGGTTGGCCCACTCTGAGCCTTGATGACAGCTTCCACTCTCACGGGCACACACTCAATCAGGTGTTGGAAGGTTTCTTAGGGAATGGCAGATCATTCTTCACGGAGTGCTGCACTGAGGAGAGCTATCGAAGTTACTCGGTGAGGCATGGCATGAAGTGGGCGTGCCAAAACATCCCAAAGGTGTGCTATAGGATTCAGGTCAGGACTCTGTGCAGGTCAGCCCACTACATGGATGTTATTGTCATCTAACCACTCTGCCACAGGCAGCCATTATGAAGAGATGCTCGATCGTGTTGAAAGATGTAATCGCCATCTCCGAATTGCTCTTCAACAGAGGGAAGCAAGAAGATGCTTAAAACATCAATGTAGGCCTGTGCTGTGTCAGCACCATGCAAAACACCAAGGGGTGCAAGTCTCCTCCATGAAAAACACGACCACACCATAACACCACCGCCTCCAAATTTTACTGTTGGCACTACACATGTTGGCAGATGACATTCACCAAGCATTAGCCATACCCACACTGTGCCATTGGATCGTCACATTGTATACTGTGATTCGTCACTTCACACAACGTTTTTCCATTGTTCATCGTCCAATGTTTATGCTCGTTACTTCAAGCGAGGTGTCATTTGGCATTAGTCCGCCCCGGTAGCTGAGTGGTCAGCGTGACAGACTGTCAATCCTAAGGGCCCGGGCTCGATTGCCGGCTGGGTCGGAAATTTTCTCCGCTCAGGGACTGGGTGTTGTGTTGCCCTAATCATCATCATTTCATCCCCATCGACGCGCAGGCCGCCGAAGTGGCGTCAAATTGAAAGACCTGCAGCAGGCGAACGGTCTACCCGACGGGAGGCCCTAGCCACACGACATTTCCATTTGGCATTTACTGGCGTGATGTGTGGCTTATGAGCGACCATGAAATCCAAGTTTTCTCACCTCCCACCTCACTGTCATAGTACTTGCAGTGGACCCTGATGCAGTTTGGAATTCCTATGTGATGGTCTGGATAGATTTGTATTACACATTACGACCCTCTTCAACTGTCGGCGGTGTCTGTCAGTCAACCGACGATGTTGGCTGTACGCTTTCGTGCTGTACATGTCCCTTCACCTTTACACTTCACTATCACATCGGAAATAGTGGACCTAGGGGTGGCTTAGGAGTGTGAAATTCTCGCGTACAGACGTTCGACCCAAGTGACACCCAATGACCTGACCGCGTTCCGCAGAGTGCTCCATTCCTCTCTCTCACGATGTCTAATGACTACTGAGGTAGTTAACATGGAGAACATGGTTGAAGGTGGCAGCAAAATGCACCTAATATTTGAAACACATTTTTTTGGGGGTGTCTGGATATTTTTAAGTACATAAGGTATGTTGCAGTTAATGATGACTTAGAAATTAGGAAAGAGCTCTGTGAAGACTCTGACTTATGCAGGGAACCTGTAGAAGAACTTGTTCAGGTCGTTGTGGGAGGAATTCCGACCACTGCTACACCTGACACTGCAACCACGAATGTTGCTGAAAGCGTCCTTAGAATAACTACAGAATCAACGAAAGTACCTACTCTACCAGTACATAACTGTTTGGTATCAGGCGCTATTGATGCCAGGTGCCAGACGGTAGTTAAAGCAAGTGCAAATTGAAGTTAAATTTGATGATGGAGCCATTTATTGCACGTTTCTGGTGGTGAAGGAGTTAAGAGCCAATTGCCTATTGGGCATGAAGTTTCTGCACCTGAACAAAGTTAATATTTTTGGAAAAAATTACTATATTATAATATTTATGGTGTTTTTCTAACTAAAGAACACAAACCATTAAAAATTATTTCCATTTTCTACAAATATATTTTTAAACTGAAACCAAGAGATAGAAATACAATTAAAGATTACATAGTTGAAAAACCATTTGAAAACAGATTACAAACTATAAATTTTCAAAATAGAATAGATGTACTTGATCCTAAACATTTCTTAACTGCAGTAAAAACAAACATTTTTTAAACTGTTAAAGCCTATTTGAAAGTACATAATGGGTTACAGATAAATTTTAATTTATATTGAGAATATAAACTACAAACAAATGAAATAAATGAAAAACTTCAAGATTTTGGACAACAAATACGAAACTATACTATTTTGACAGAAAAATATCTTACTAAAACATTTCAACAAGGTAAAAGATATATTTTAGAAAAAATATCCAATTTTCAAGCACATGGATCAGGGTGACATTAAATAAAGTCATTGGTTTTGCAAATAGCAATTAATAAATATATTCTACTAAGAGCATCATCTTATATTGATAATTAAAAATAAAAAATGTAAAAAATAATGATGAATCGTTTTTTATAGTAATAAAAGCAGCTTTGTTTCCTGTGGATGAACATCCTGAAAGAATAACAAAATATAAATATGTAGGTCATGATCTTGTTAAAAAACTTGAAAATATCAAATTTCCTATATTAGTTGAGCATATTTCAAAAATAGAAAATATAATTAATGTATCTATTAATGTTTATTCATTTGATGATGGTGATGAAAAATATCAATTGTATCTGGAGAAAATTACAATTTTTAAAAAGGAAAACGTATAATCCCACTTTATTTCAAGAAATAATGTAATTCACATTGTTGTAATATAAAAAATATATCTACACTCCAATCATGTCAAATTACCAAACACAAAACAGTAAAATGGATTTGTGATTTATGATTATTACATTTTAATAGTAGAGATAAATTAGATAGTCATACACCATATTGTTTAACTAAAAAACCATTTGAATTTGAAATGCCAAGTTAAAGAAAATTTGCATAGTTTAAAAATTATCAATTTACACAAAACGTTCCATTTCCTATTAATGCTGATTTTGAAAGTTTACTTTTAAAAATGGACAACTGCGAACCAAATCGATTAAAACCATACACAATGAATTAACAAAATGATGAACCAGGTGTGTTTTGTAATTGTAGAATTTATAAAGATGCTTTTCTTTATAGAAGGACAAAATGCCATACAAAATTAATTGAATGTATAAAACAGGAAGTTGAAGAATTATTAAAAATTAATTCTGAAATTGAAGCAATGAAGCCACTTACATTTGAAGAAAACAAAATACATAAAAATTGTAAATTTTGTACATTATGTGAATGTTATTATACAAAAAATAATAAAAAAGTTTCTCATCTAGATCGTCTAATTGGAAAATTATGCAATAATTATAAATAAAAACTAAAACAATCTGATTTTTTATCTATTTATTTACATAATTTATTTGGTTATGATTCTCATCTATTTGTAAATGAATTTGGTTAATGCAATAAAGAAATAGAACTAATTACAAACAATTGAAAATAAATATAATATTTTAGGTAAATATACAAAAAATTTAAAAATGAGATTTGTTGATAAATTTATGGGTTATTCACTTGATAAACTTTAATCAAATTTAAAGAAAGGTAAATTAACAAAATTACAAAGTATGTTTCTCCAGAATTATTTAATGTAGTAATTAGAAAAGTAGTTTATCCATAAGATTATATGGATTCTTAGAAATAATTTGAAGAAACACTATTACCAACAAAAGAAAAATTTTACAATTAATTAAATGATTGTAATATAACTTCTGAAGATTATGAACATGCAAAACTAGTTTTGGAAAAATTCAATATAAAAAAATCTTGGTAAATATCATGATATTTATCTTAAAACTGAAGTATTATTGTAAGCTGATATTTTTGAAGATTTCAGAAAAACATGTATAAAGACTTATAATCTAGATCCTTTCTTGTTATTATACAGCACCAGTTTTATCTTGGAAAACAATGTTAAAATTTAGGGGAGAAATAATTCAATTATTGTATGATTGTGATATGGTTTTAATGGTTAAAAAAGGAATAAGAGAAGGCTTATCACAATGTGTAAAAGCTATGTAAATGCAAATACTAAATATTTTAAGATTTTAATAATAAAGAAATATAAAATGGTATAACATATCTAGATGCAAACAACTTATATGGTTATGCAATGAACCAATATTTACCATATTGTGGATTATATGGGATGAACGAAATAATTTTAATTCTACATTAATAAATGAAATTTCGAACAATTGTGAATATGATTATATAGTTTAAGTAGATTTAGAATATCCAAAAAATTATAAGATTTTCATAAAGATTTACCATTAGCTCCTGAATCAAAACTTGTTACAGCTCAAATGAAAGTAAATTAATAACAACTTTAGACGAAAAAAATCTTAAACAATATTTATCTTTAGGAAAGCTTCTTACAAAAATACGTAAAATTCCAATATTTAAATAAAATAAATGGTTAAAGAAGTTACGAGCTAAAGCTACAAATGATTTTAAAAACATTTTGTATTTGGAAAACTATAGGGAATATAGGAAATAGGCAAGATATAATTTGTTTTACAAATAGTAAAATATGTGATAAACTTGTAGCTAAACCAGACTTAAAATGTAGAACTATATTGAATGAAAATATTGCAGCTATTCATATGAATAAAATTAAAGTTAATAAACCTACTTATCTTAGATTCACTATAGTTGATTCATCCATAGAATTAATGTATGATTTTCACTAAAGAGTTATGAAACCTTAATATTGAGAAAATATTGAACTATGTTATCCAGATACAGATTATAAAATTTATAATATTAGAGCAGAAGACTTTTATGAAGATGTAAAATCAACAATGTATTACTTTGACACATGTGACTATGCAACACATTATATATAATCTAATGTGTACCATGTGTATCAGATGTATCTAAATTTACTATACCACATTCAATTTTTAATGGTAAATTTATTAATTCATTAATCTTTTATACACTGTGAAAGTTTTTAATTTTTAATTGTTTAGTTATTTTACTATATCAAAATTATATAATGCATTACGATATTTATGAATTGCTTTTTGAAATTTTTTGCTTTCTTTATTCCACTACCAAATATTTTCCATCTCCTAATTATGTCTTTTTTGTTGCTCTAATTAATTATCATTTATTTTTTTGTTTTTATACATCTATATATATAATGTGTTGGATAGTCACATGCATCAAAGGAATACAAATATATATATATATATATATATATATATATATATATATATATATATATATATATGTATATATATAATGTGTTGGATAGTCACATGCATCAAAGGAATACATTGTTGATTTTATATCTTCATAGAAGTCTTCTGTTTTTATACTATAAATTTAATAATATATATATATATATGTATATATATATATATATATATATATAATATACCACAAGTAAACAAAAAAGTTGTTGGAAAAGTAATTGAAGAACTTTGATGGTTAAGAGCAAATATGGATTCTTATAAAGTTAGTGATAAAGTAGAGGAAAAATCTAAAAGTTTTAAGAAATATGTTGTTAAAAAAAATAAGATTACAAGATTATAAAGATAGTTTGTTTAACAATAAAGAACAACACAGAAAAATTTATTTAATTAAAAGTGAAATAGGAAAAATATACAATTCAAGTAAACAGAAAAAGCAGTAAATCCTCATAATAATAAAATACATGTATTGGAAAAAAACTGAAACACAGCCATATGGACATTACAAGTTATTAAAAATATAATAAATTTTATGTATATAAAATGTAATAAAATTATTACTATATAAAATTAAAATAATATTTTAAACATAAAACACCTCTATATAGATGGAAACTGTTACAAATATAAAATAAAGTTTACAAAAAAATACTAGTTTTATTCCAAAGATCAAATAAAACAAAGAAATTTTTGTATAAAACTATTACAAGTATGGAATAAACTAAACACAGAAATAATTGAATTAAAACATGGTAGATTTAAAATGAAAGATGAAAGTTTTAAAGTAGAAGAAAAACTAATTGAAGTAAAAGATGAAATATTTAATGTACAAAATGTTCGAATCCAAAATTTGGTGGAAATTTTTTATACTTATTTCAAAACTAGTTGAGTGTTAAACTAAATAGTGAATATTTTTTTAAAAAAGTAATTGTTTAGCAACTAATTGATTGTTAAACTAAATAGTAACGATCTCATTACAAAATTAGCTTCAACTGAAGCCGACTTTAGATTTTGACTACTTTATCCTTATTTATCCAACTATTACGTGAATTATCAAAACCTCACCATTTCACGTAAACATGATTTTCTTAATTTCTTAAAACTTTTTCAACTAACTATACATCTGGATATTTAGTTTTCTGTAGTTCATGTTTATAAAGATTTCCTTTCAATCTTTTAAATTATATGTAATTGGATTAGAATTAATGACGTCTTCAATTTCAAATATTTCTGTTGACCAATTAGCTGTATAACTTTTCTGCTGTATAACCTTTTTCAAAAAGGTTTTTAAGTGTATTAATTCTAACTTTATCAGCTTTTTTCAATTTAGGTTGCACATTAAATATAATGTTACTTAATTTTAAATTTTTTTCAGCAACTTCTGCCGGTTTTATTTTTATTGCAGAATGTTTTGTATTATTGTATTCATCAAGTAGATTTTTAACTTAATTTAACCATTTATAAGTTCCTTGTGAAGCAAATTTCTTCCATATTTTTTTAGGTGTTCTGTTAAATCGGTCAACAACTGATGCTTTTAATTATGAAATAGTTGAATAATGATTTATGTTATATTTTTCATTAATTTTTTAAATTCTTTGTTATAAATTTTTTACAATTATCTGTTTGTAAATTGTTTGGCTTCATAATTACAAAAATTTTTTGTAACGTGTCAACTATAGTTTTAGTTTTTTTTGTATTTAATAGGAATAGCAAGTGCCAATATTGAAAAGACATCAGTTATTGTTAATACACATTATAACCTTTGTTTATTATTGAAATTCCGTTTAAATTATCATAATCTATTTCAACTAGATCAGAGTGCTATAAATCATCTATATTAAAAGAAACAATATTTCTTCTTTTTCAATTCTTCATAACTAGTTCAAATAGTTCATTAATTGTATTTTCAAGATTATTATTTTCACGAATATTATTTTCATGAATTTTACTGTCACTGATATTATTTAAATCTTCACCAGCCACTGCTTCAGCAGTCTTCGAACTTCTTTCATCTAAAACATTCTTTTTAAAAATTTCAGTTTTTTAGATTTGAAAATTGCACAAATACCTTCAATTCTTTATGTTCTATTTTTCGTTATTATTCTATGTGGATTATGTGTTTCTGTAAATTTTTTACTATTCAAAGAATAAATACAATAGTCGGTAGCTCAGTTGGTAGAGCACTTGCCCGCGAAAGGCAAAGGTCCCGAGTTCGAGTCTCGGTCGGGCACACAGTTTTAATCTGCCAGGAAGTTTCATATCAGCGCACACTCCGCTGCAGAGTGAAAATCTCATTCTGGAAACATCCCCCAGGCTGTGGCTAAGCCATGTCTCCGCAATATCCTTTCTTTCAGGAGTGCTAGTTCTGCAAGGTTCGCAGGAGAGCTTCTGTAAAGTTTGGAAGGTAGGAGACGAGGTACTGGCAGAAGTAAAGCTGTGGGTACCGGGCGTGAGTCGTGCTTCGGTAGCTCAGTTGGTAGAGCACTTGCCCGCGAAAGGCATAGGTCCCGAGTTCGAGTCTCGGTCGGGCACACAGTTTTAATCTGCCAGGAAGTTTCATATCAGCGCACACTCCGCTGCAGAGTGAAAATCTCATTCTGGAAACATCCCCCAGGCTGTGGCTAAGCCATGTCTCCGCAATATCCTTTCTTTCAGGAGTGCTAGTTCTGCAAGGTTCGCAGGAGAGCTTCTGTAAAGTTTGGAAGGTAGGAGACGAGGTACTGGCAGAAGTAAAGCTGTGGGTACCGGGCGTGAGTCGTGCTTCGGTAGCTCAGTTGGTAGAGCACTTGCCCGCGAAAGGCAAAGGTCCCGAGTTCGAGTCTCGGTCGGGCACACAGTTTTAATCTGCCAGGAAGTTTCATATCAGCGCACACTCCGCTGCAGAGTGAAAATCTCATTCTAGTCTTTAAGTATTTAATGTGAATTTTGATTATTCATTTATATTGATAAGAAGTTTATATAGATTAGAAAAATTGTGTGGATATAATTTAACTAATGCATTAAGGAGGCTATTTTTCACATTGTTTATTTCTTTATTATAATGTGCCATAATACCATCCATAATACCATTTCTTTTCTTTAAATCCAAAATAATCTTGTTACAATCTTTTTTATTAAGGTAATTATTAAATTGTGTAAATTGCTTGTGTATTCAGGTTTTGTAACAATCTTTTTCTAAGTATTGTTTTTTATCTACATCTTTTGCATCAGTTGGATCATTTATATTAGCAAGTCTCTACCTTTAAAACCTTTAGTAATTTTTAAAAAAGCATTAAATCCTTTTTGAAATTGTTTAATTGCATTAGTTATTTTTGGATCTGTTGATGATTGAAGTTGCTTAATGATGTTTTTGATATTTTCAATTTTTTCTAAATTAAATGTGGGTGTATAATGTACTTGTTCAGTTTGTTGAGTTAGATGTATATAATTTCCAAAAATGTCCATTTGTTAAATATAAAATAACATTAAAATTATAATCCTCACATGGCAATTATCAAACAAATAAACTTAAATGTCCACATATTACTTCATCAAAATTTTGTATTCACTTGGCATTGTAGTATAGTTCGTTTTATCCTCAATACTTAACTAATTGTTTTGGTATATTACCACCAAATGAAGCAGTAACAAATTTTTAAAAATTATTTTTATAATAACAAATGCAATGTGTACCATGTGTATCAGATGTATCCAAATTTACTATACCACATTCAATTTTTAATGGTTAATTTATTAATTCATGAATCAATTACACAATGTGAAAGTTTTTAATTTTTAATTGTTTAGTTGGTTTTACTATATCAAAATTATTTATTGCATTAGGATATTTATCAATTGTTGTTTGAAATTTTTTGTTTTCTTTATTCCAGTACCAACTTTCTTCCATCTCCAAAATATGTATTTTTTGTTGTTCGAATTAATTATCATTTATGTTTTTGTTTAATACTGCATTTGCAATTGCTGCAAATCCTCCAACTAATGAACCAACTAAATATGGCAATGCAGCTAATAATAATGGTAAAAATGCACCTTCATAATGTGTTAATCCTTTACAATCTTTCTTTTCTGCTAAGTATTCAATAATTTTTTTAACAACAGGAATACCTCATGTGATAAGTAAATTACAATCTGTTTTTTATCTTTCTTACGTTTTTGTCGTTCAGTTAAAATGGTTCATTTGCATTTAATTGCTCTTTAATTAACTTTTGTTTAGTTGATTTTGGTTTAGTTTCGCCTCTAGGTAGCATAGTATAATCAACTGTAAAGTTATTCATTCATATAGGAAAAAATTTAAAAAACAATTTTTTATATAGTTTAAAAATTTATAAAGTTTTTTATAATCTCCAACCATTTTCATCATTATTAACATTAATTCCCACACCAAATTTTCTGTTTCCATACATTATTCCTCTAACAGCTGTTGCTGCAACTTTTTCAACAAATGAAGCATCATTTGCACACAGTCATTGTTTGCAGCTAACTGAAGTTCTTTATCAGCTATATGTCTTTTTTCTAAATCTTTATTATCTCTATACACAATATAATGGTTTTTACAAGCTTTACCTAATGGATATATACCTTTATCACCTTTAGCTAATCTTTCTCATAATTTGGTACGTGGAACATAAAATTTATAACCTGGAAGATCTATTCCAAACAGTAGTTTGTTAATTAAAGTATTATCTAATCCTTTTCCATATTTATCACTTTTTCAAAATGTAATTACAACATTTTTTACATATCTAATTAAATATGGAATTCGTTTTGGATTATGAATAATAGTATCACTACATTTATCTAACATTTGTGCAGTAGTAACTTTTCATTATGATAATTTTTGTTTCCAGCTAATTCGTCATCATGAATAACTGCTAATCCATCAATTAATTGTCTAACATCATTAACCCAAACTTATTCAACTGATTTATCTGTATATTTTTTAACTAAACCTTCACTTATTTTTTGTCTTTCAGGAGAACTAATATCTGAATCATCTATAGTTCTACTTAAGTTTGGAAAATAATCATCAACAATTGGTTCTATTAAATATTTATATTTATTATCTCTACTTAATTTTATTTTATTTGTATTATTATCAGACTATACTGCTCCTGAATTTAATAATATATCTGCATTATTTGATAAATCTTCACCATCAAACTTTTTAATTAAATCATCCATAGTAATTTGTTTTTCATTCATCTGTATCTTCATTTGTTTTTTACCAATTGTTAATTTTTTCACCATTAATTTCTATATGTAAATTACGAAAATATTTAAACGTACCAATAGATTTTGAACCAAAAACTTTATCATCTCTATTACTAACATTCTTTCACTAACATTTATCTTTTTAGATTCATTTATTTTTTTAGTTTCATTTTTTGAATACTTGATTCTTTTTGTTCTTGATATTTATTAAATATATCTATAATTTTTGTTTCACTTAATTTATAATCATATTTTCCAGGAATATCGTCAGACCATTCTGTTAATTTTTTAATTGGTGATCAAACTTCAAAATCTTCTATATGATGGTATAGAATCATTTGTTTTTGAACTTCCCTATTTTTTTCAATTGCTTTTAAAACATTATCATCTAAATCTTCAATACCTCATTTTACTTTTTCAATAGTATCAATAGCAGGTTGATCCACCTTTTTATATCGCTAATATTCTGTTCTTGGTTGCTTTTTCCGATGTTTAAATTGTTCTTTCTGTTCTTCAGCTTTCTTTATATTTTGTTTAGTTTGTTTAACTACTTTTTCATCAAACTTAGCATACATTTATTAATGAGGAAGATACATTAATTATATTTATATTTTTATTTTTAATGTTAAAATTAATGTGAAAGTTAATGTTAGTGTTAAGGTTAATGTTAATATTAAAGCAAAAGCTAATGTTTAAGTTATATTTTTAATGTTTTTGTTAATTGTTTATGTTGTTTGAATATGTATTTTATTTTTAAACTTACTTGCATTTGGTTTTATAGACATCCCTATTGTTTAGAAACCTAATTCCACATTCCATCATTTACTACGCAATTCTTTAAAATTACTAAACTTTTAATTTCCACCAGCTAACTCATGATAAATATGATTTAAATTTGTATCATCTTGTCTAAAAACATTTAAAAAATTTAGATTATCTCTAACTAAGAGTTTTGGTATCTTTGAATAAGATTGATCTTAATAAAAGCAATCTATTCCTTCATGTATATCTCTAGTAAAATAATTTCTAATAATATCTTGATTTTCTAAAGTAAAATCATTAAATACAACAACTGAATTATCTTCACATTCATCTAATGAAATTATTCCTTCATTAATTTCAACAAAACTACTAATTTGTTTATTAATTTTATCTTCAATTTTTTATATTGATTTATAAATTCTTAATATTTTGGATGTTTTAAACTTTTTGAATAAACATACAAATGTTTAATCTTCTTCCAATAATAACCATCCTATAGCTAAAATATAATTATCCATGATTATTGTTGTTTTTCCACAACCACTTGGTCCTATTATTGCACATCTTGTAGAATATGGTAGAAGTTTACCATCTTTCTTTTTTGACTTATTTTCTGGAATCCTTACTTTAGGTTCCCAATTTGTTTGTTCATTTATTAATAATTTTTTCACTTAATAATTTTTTCATTTGTCAACAATTTTTTCATTTATTAATAATTTTTTCACTTTTTAATAATTTTTTATTTATTAATAATTTTTCAGTAGTATATGAGTAGGTTATTTCAATTTAGTGATAATTCTTCTATTCTTAGAAAAAGATCAATTGTACAATATGTGATAATTATACTAATGTTTCATTAGTTGGTTTTATATTTAATTTTTTAACACCAAATATTACAACAAAAAATAATAAACTTTATTGTGAAATTCCTGTAGGTCAATATAGTTTAAAAAATATATAAATTTGAAAAAAACCCAACATACATGTTAAAACAGGTGAAATTTTGAACAGAATTGTTATTGAAAGGGTTGTAAAATTAAATATGGTTATAGAAGATAGTATTGGAAGTTTGCTTGGTTTTAATAATCAAATTCTTCAAGCTAATGAAGAAGTTGTAGTTAAAAATTTTCGTAAAATAATTCCTTTTGAATTATTGCTTCATTTAAACATAATGCAGAATTTGGTGGACCAATAATTTATGAACCAAATTATCCTATAAATGTTCCAATTTTTAATAAAATTTCAGATTTAGAAGTTTCTATAACTGATGAAAATGATAATTTAACTGACTTTAATGGTGCTATTCTAACAGTTATTTGAAAAATATTATAATAAATTTTCCCCTAAATGAATAAGTTATTCCTAAAACAATAATGAATAAAATTGAAAGTTACCAGTTTTGTTCATTTCCTGTTAACGAAAAGGCTAAAAATCGTTTAAATGTTCGTAGCAAAGATACAGAAATTGAAATAAATACTGGTAATCGTTAGCTTCATCCAAATCATGCACAATTATACCTGATTTTTGTAATATTGGAAATGATGGTACAGATTATTCAACTTGGGTTGGAAAATCAAACAAAAAATTAATTGATGATTATACCACATAGTTGTTTGACTTTATTACAATAAAAAAAGGAAATAATATACTATCCAGAATTGAACATCCTTTTATTTTGTCAACAATTTTACTACATATAACTTCATCTATTACTGACAAAATAAGTGGAGAAGGTCATATTCTTAATACTGGTGAATTAAATTGTAAAAAATGAAGTACTTTATCCATTATCAATGCTTGGTCGAATTTATAGAGGTTATAAAGAAATTATGTTTGAAGGAAACTTAACTTTAGTTTTATATAGATTTCAAGTTCTGGAGATATTGTTTTATGTTGCTTTTGTAAAAATGAAGCTCGTGTTGAAATAAAAGATACACATCCTAAAGAAGGAAAAATAGTACTAGAATCTATGGAAATTCGTGTACCTGGTGTTAAATATGAACCAAATTATGAACTGTAACAACATGAAAATATTTTAGAAAATCCTAAGATTCCTATTTCCTTCTTGTAAAAATTATTTTGAACCAGATATAACAAGCCATTGAATTTGATATGCCATATTTTGTTTTTGTTGTATTTCAAACAAATCGAAAAAGTAATCAATTAGTTGATTCATCATTATTTGATCATGTTAAACTACAGAATATATATTTAAAACATAATAAAAGTGATGTTTTTTCTCAAGAAATATGGAATATTAATCCACCAAATTATTTTCTAAACGTATTTGAGGCATTTCTTGATTTAAAAAGAATTACTTTAATAAAATGAGATATTGATATTAATCCATTTATTTTTATAACTAATTCTCCAATTTAAGTAATAAATGTGACATGTAGAAAAAATCTTATAACTACACAAAAAACAAATATGAAGCTTTGTGGAACTTTTAATGATAAAATTCCAAATTATACACTTGATTATATAATGATGTATGGAAAGATAAATCCCACTTATGATGCACAACATAGATTACTTACTGAAAATTTTGAATTATTAATATTTGCGTCTATATAAATGAATTAAAATCTTAAAAAATTATAAAAATGTTAACTTCATGCTTCTGAGACATTTTAAGAAAGATAGAAAAAACCGAAAATTTTAATATAATTAACTAATACACTTTAATTAATTTTCTTACCTTCAAAATGTGATTTATTAAAATAATGTACTTTGTTTACTAATACATTTTGATTATGTAATTACATTCACAATGTGTTTATTTTTAAATAATGTTCTTTTTTAACTAATACATTTTAATCATTTACTTATGTTCACAGTTCAAAATTTTTTAGAAAACTGACTTTTAGTAATAATACAAGTTATTGTGCTAGAAATCGTGTTGTATTTTAAATAAATCAATTGCTTATTTCAATTAGTTCTTTTATTGTAAAAAATAGGTATTTAGTTAACATAACAAAATCGGTTTATTCAAAAATTTTAAAAAATCGGTTGTTTTACTTATAAGATATTTAATTTATTTTAAGTTTGTCTTAGTGTCCCAGAACCTACAAAATTAATCTACTAGCCGAATTTGTGCTGGATTTCTTGTATATCTCTGTAGGGAAGGACGCGAGAAGAGCTGTTACAGTTAACTTTCTTGTGAGAACTTTTGAGGGCAACACTGTGCACGCTGTCCAGCCTTGGTGAGTGTACAAAGTCATTTGTCATAGCTAGGGATGCATACAGTTTTATGCTTCATGGAAAAATAGGGAAGTTTTAAACTTAAATTCATTCAGAGGGCTGCATAATTTTGTCAGATCAACAGGCATGAGGTGCAATGCATGCAACAGCCACCCCTCGCCGAGATTATCGCTTCATTCTGCAAATGGTAAATGACTTGTTGTTCAGTCATTAACTGTTGAACTTATCAGTGTGCTTTCACTTCAGGTTGGCATTAGGTTGCAGTAATTATTTGGATTCCCTTGCGCCCATGACAGTCAAGCAATTCGTGTCTGATGTTGATGTTTAAATTTGAGGAAGTGATCTGGCAGATAGGAATTATTGCCCAACTACAGTAGCTTAGTTTGTATTGCCCCAGTGTACAGTTCTGGTTTTTTTGTAGCCATGTCAGCTGAAATACTTTTAGTAGATTTTCGGTATCAAGCTGCTAGTGACATTAACCAGTATTCTCCTTGTGTTTATTTTTCTACCGATCTTCCTAATTTATATAGGATTTTCCTAAGATTACCATTTCTGCAGCCTGAACCCAAACCTGTATGGTAATACATGTAATAAATTCTTTTGTACAGTGAATGCACTGTTGTTTGCCCATCGCTTTGTTGTCTATCTGTCTGACTCTTAAGAACCCTTTTTCTTGGGAATGCGTACATGTATCAAGGCCAAATTTATGTCACATATTAAGGTCTATGCTCCCTTGACGGTATAAAAATTTTATGCTTCTGAGTCATTGCCAATTTACTGGTACAGTGTACCTCACTTTACGCAATATTCATGGGTGACTGGGAGTGGATGTAACACTACTCCTTGTTAAGTCACCTCTGTCAGCCCCCTGCCCTTCTCCTCTCTGGTATCATACGTGTAACACCATCATTTGTCTTGGTTTGCTTGCTTGTCATTAAGCATTTCATGTGTTTTTATATTCTGTGTCCCTCAGTGGTTGATGCTCAACGTCTTATGTAATACCTATACGTACACATGCTTGCATACACATCCATAATCTGTGTATGGACCTGTTGTTTCATTATGAAAATACTGAGAACAGAGGTTCCCATTTGTTATTCTACATCGCAGCTTTTCTACTCCCATGTGCTACGTGCTATAACTCATCTAGTCGTCGTGTATAGTACACAGCTGGGTCCAAAAACCGACAAAATGGAACCGATATCTTAATCCATTGTTCCGTGCACACAGTACCCAGTGGGTTCACCTGGTTGAGCACCTAATTGTACAAAATAAACATGCCCATATGGTTGGCCTGACAAGGGCATGAACTTGCCTTTGCTCCAGTTGCTATTGTTCTATCCAGGCCCCGATAACGCAGAATAAGCGCAAGAATATTACCCTGTATACAATTCTATATTTTTCAGTGTGTGTGATTATGAATTCGCTTTCTTCCTTTCCTCTATATTTGATAGGAAATCCCGTTATTGGTTAAATGTATGAGATAGCAACTGATACTTGACTTCTCACCCATTTCATCACACAACACAATTACAAATTGAGAACACACGCGAACTATACTACGTACACTTTTTACTTTTTTGCCAAACCTCATTTCTCGAGATCTGGTACCTCTGTTCTCTTCGGGGTTGGGTTGTGGTATGTTATATGCGTCAATGTTTTTCCTGAGGATTTCTTGCTCCACCAGCCGCTATGTATGGGGATAATACAGCCCGACCATACCAGACCGTTGCACCCTTTTGGGGATCGAATTTGCTTGTGTACACCCTAGGAGCACTCATCGTTGGTCTTAAATCAGTTAACTGGCTGACAAGTTTTACCATGATTTTAGTCGATTCTCTTTCACTATTGTTTGACTTTCTGTACAATCCTGTATGCATTATAATTATCTTCATGAGACCTATGGATGAGGTAATACTGCTCAACGAATCTGTTTCAATACGCGAGAGCTACGACGCATAGGACCACGTGGGACCTTAAAAAAGTTGTCCACAGCGATCCACAGATGCAGAGTTTATGGTGATAGGCCGCTAGCTGTAATGGCCACCTGTGACGTAGATAGAGTTGGCCCTGCCGTGTTTCAATGCGTGGCGCGGCGCGACGCACCAATTTGTGGGATTATTTTCACATCAGTCAGCTCGTTTTCGGAGAATCATAACTTTCGGATCATCCTTCGGGACCCTGGAATCTGCTATTCGTGGAAATTTGTCCTGTCGATGCACACTACTGCACATGTAATCTCCTTATATACTAAAACCATCATGTCATAAACACATGGTTTTCTATTTATCTTTAATTTGACACCGTTTTCCTCCAAGGGGAAAATATTTTCTACAGCTATACGCCCTTTGCCCTTATTTCAGATATTGGATTTACAAACTCAAGGACATTTATTTCGCAATTGCTCTTGTGTTTTGCACTCGCTTCACTATTAGGTGCAAGTTTTACATGTCATGGTGCTTCTTTCTAGGACACACATATCTTGGGAACCAAATCTCCTGAAACATGTTCACCTCTCACCAGCACTCTCATCACTATAATCCGCTAGCTGTCCACTCATTTTAATTATTGACTCCAAGGGGCGCAGCCGTGCCTACCAAAACTTTAACTGTTCTACCTTACATCGTGCCCTTGCTGTTTTTAGTAATTGTTTCACTGTTGGAAATTTCTAAACTACCACTAGGGCCTCTGGTCAACAGACCAGAAGGACTCCACAACAGATATGATTTGGTGAAGAACACGTCTCAAATGTGCTAGCCACTTGATCGATTCCTTTCATGTGTGATGCGTCTATATGCCGAAAAGAAGTTTCGTCAAAATCTTAGCTATAAGAAGCAAGCTTAAAATAAGACCGGTGTGATGTCCCCCTATTCAGTTTCTCGCTACTCATCTTCATTACATACCCACTTGTTTGACCTGTTCTCCTGAGCAACGCATATTCATACACTTGCATAAGTTTTCTTGAATCTCAATAATAAATTGATAATCTTTGCATGCACTCATTTTACAATATTTTCCGAGGAAGTTATGCTTCGAGTAATCTCGCTATGTGTGCGCACTTGCATTTTAGCTCCTGCGTTTTCCGGTATTCATATTGGACAGTTAGGCTGCTCCTGTGCTATGATACTTAGTATAGCAGTCGTTTGCTGACGCTTCGTGTACCTCATCTAGCAGCCATTCCTGTGGCATATTCCAACATCTCACACAAACTCGTTCTAGCACACTGACCCTTTTAAAGTATTCAAATCTCCCCTGAAATGCCTCTTTCTGCTGAGGAGATATCCTCTCAACTTATGAGTCATTTTTATACACTAGCTCTGTTATGACCAATGGCAATCAGACCTTGAGTGGCCTAACTTCCCGCAACAGGTGCAAAAGGGAGCATGACTCATTTCAGTAGTAAGGATGTACTACACGGGGCCGAGTGGAGACACCTCTGCGTGGCGTCAGGATAGTTGTTGGGAACCTGTGAAGCATCTATGACACCAGTAAAACATTTTTAGCAATTGCACGCCCAGGATAGGTTAAGCGACAAATGGGCTCTGGTGAGTTGCCGACGAGCAGGTGCGACCATTGGGCTGGCTACAGGAGTGTCCCCGGTCGCACTCCCAATTCTGCAATGACCCTTGATGACGCGTTCACGATGTACCTGGTGTCAGTAGTCGTTTCGTCGGTTGATCTCATCCCTACACCTGGTAGGTTTCAGCACCCGGAGGTGTCTGGATGTTTAAGAATAACATTGACTCCAACAGGCCTTGTTGCTGGCTTCTGCGTTGAAGTTCAGTGCTGATAGCACTCTGCAGTCTGTGCTGTTGGAAGATAGTCAGCTCCTCCATCAGTAGTTGGTAGATGGCGAGCAGCATAAAGTTCATTAGGTGAAGCCATCATCTCAAGTACATCTTCAGCTACTTCTTAGACTGTGCTGGAGCATCTAGGACATAAATTCAATAGAGTATCGTAATCATGGAATCGAGTGCTACTACGGTAGATCCCTATGATCACTTCGTGACGAGATCTGGGGAGCTGGGGTGTGTAAAGGGAGCTGGCGTGAGGCTATGATGCAATGCTCTGTTCGTAATGACTGTATATGTCCTCCTTATTCTGCTATATTCACTTAAAAGGCTGTTACCTGCAGTGTCAGTTCCTCGCTATAAGCTCTTGTGAAAGAGATAGAGTTTCATGCAACATCTCTCGTGTGCTAACAAATATGCTTGTCCCGCTTCCTTTGGTCTTTTGTTGCAGTGTCCTTTCTGCTGAATGCATGTCCTCACTCAGCAGAAAGTGTTGTAATGTGTTGGGCGACCTGACACATTTGCGACATACTGTCTCTTCCCTGCTTCTGCCTCTGTCTCTGGCATGACTTGATTTTGTCCACGGCAATGTGAGTGAGTTTTAATAAAGTTTTCTAATTTCTACACCTTACTGTTCTGTGATGTAACAGTACTTACTAGAGAACACACATATATACACATACATTTATACTGTCCTATAGGGATAAAAGACCAAGAATTAGAATCCGATTTGAAGATGGACCATAGGTCATACATATGATAGTGTAGTGCCTCTTTTGTTCGGAAGTATTATGCAAAGTTCCTTCTGACATGTATGCGTGTTCTTCTTAACAACACAGGCACTACAGTGACATACTTCACTGGGGGACTAAAAATATTAGCTGCAAGGTGGGGCGTTGGACCGTTGTCTCTCAAAAGTTCCTTGGTTAATCATGGGTTGTGTCTTCACATTGGTGGAGAAATAGTTGTGCAGATCTTTTACGGGACACGCTGGAACTGAAGAAAAATGTAAAAAATGTTTGGAGGCACTTGATCGCTGGACAGAGACGACGACACTCATTCAGTGGATGTGGAAGAAGGCACTTATTTTTGAGATGTGGAAGAGAGCTGCAGACTTAAATTTCGGAAATGAGTTCATCACTCCACGACTGATGGGTTGTTGCTGCCAGCAAGCCACAACGGACGCAGGCTTTGTCGCTCCAAGTCGTCAGTTCCGGTGAGAATACCCCGCAGCGTAGATTATCACGGAAGCAGAATGATTAGGTGCTTTCGAGCGTTTCTTTAACCCTGATTAAACAACACAACCTGGTATGTCGTTTGGTAGCAGGGCGGTGTTCCATGATTGAACGAGCATAAGCATTTCCGTATAAAATCAGTTTCATGCATTCTGGTATGATCAGAGCAATCATTTCCCATCCAGCAGCAATTATACGTTTGAGGGATGGACCTGTTTAGATCGTTACTCTTGCATCATCCGCTCCTTGCGCATTTGTTGAGCTTATCTACGACACAGTTAAATTGTCTCGATGTTCACTGTTAGTATTTTCTTTTTTGTGTTTTATTAGTCACATTAATGCATGGCTTCATTTTAAAGGTGTTCTCACAAGGAGTAAATAAAACCGTTGTTAATCTGGATCAAGATTCTAATTTTAGTAGATAGATAACCCCACCCATTTATCAATCCTTAATGGTTTTATGAGAATCGTAACCCAGAAATCATTTACGAGGGCCTTTCCTTAGTTATTATACAACCCAGTGCGCAGCAAATTCAGTTCTGTACTTGAATTTATTGGGAGCAATCTGTGTTAGGTCGTCCAACTAGAAGAGATGCCAAAAAGTACCAGGAGATTCTTCAGCTCGAATCTGCTTCTTGCAGAGTTTCTATTCTTTTTGCTAAAGTCAGATTTTAGGGAAAGACAATCAGTCGTCTTGCATAAGACGGTACACACTAATACTCGTTCACTTTTGTTTGAAGGCAATGATGCGCACGAAGACAAACGCGTAATACTTCGTTTTCATTGATTCCTAATGCATATGTCTTCCTGCACTGCCATTCGGCCAACACTACTACGCTATCGCCATTTTCCTCCGCCGCATTACATGGACTCCCGTTGGATCAGCAGAAGTTTGTTTGAATCACTTCAAGGAGGACCGGTGCAATTCGTCTGACTTCAGGTTCAACCTAGTTAACTACTGGTTATGGATAGCGAGTGAACAGACTCACTCTTGAGGTTAGTCCTAACACTTAAGGGGATATTGTACCTTCGTAGAGGGCAAAATACAAAAAAATTTTTTTTTGCTCGTAAACATTCCTTGCAGTGTATTTTACTAGAGAAACATGTTTTCTAAGGGTCTTTTAGCGATTGAGGGCTTTAAATATTCATTTACTTTAAGAGTAGCACATGTTGCCACGCCACGCTTTTTACTTTCTGTCAACTTCTTGAACTTCAAAAACCTAATTTGCTGATTTGTGAAAATATTTCGTGCTCACAGTTGGCTGCCCTGTTGGTGTGCTACATTCACTTGTTCCTTGTGTTTGCGGAGCGTTTTTTGTGCTCGTTTACATCGAAAAGTTAGTTTTTGTGATAAAATGCTTCGAGTTGGAAGAGCATACAAGAAATGCAAAGGAGGGCCTGGAAGAAACCCGAAATCAAATGTAGCTAATGATAATAATAATGTAAATAATAGGGATTTTGTCAGTGAGAGTGCTGCAGGCTGTTCTTGGTTAGATTGAACTCCAACTTCCTCAGTGATTACGAGTGATATTTCTAGCAGTGAAAATACTAATATTAGGATCAGTGCTTCCAGAATAAAGCTGAACACTGATTCAAGTGTAGAATAGTTTGTAAATACTAAATATAGTAATGAACAGACAAGTGGCAATATTGTAATAGATATTGAACTATTTTCATGTACCATATCTTCATTTGCAGTTTGTAAAGTTTGTCATGTTAGTTTATTTTGCTATGAAGATACCACTTCAAGATATGGACTTGCAAGTAAAGCTATTTTTGAACTGCAGAAACTGTAAAGCCCAGTGTTCATTTCGTAAGCAGGAAGATTGACAGTGGGTATGAAACTAATATTAGTTTTGTGTATGTACTGCGTATTATAGGTAAAGGTGAAGTTTAACTGATCAAAACCTGTCGCGTACGTGTATGGAAAAACACAGAACCCAAATGAATCATTTAACAGTGTCATATGGTCTAGAATTCCTAAAACAGTATTTGTAGGTAAACATACATTGAATTTGGGTGTTTATGATGCAGTTCTTTCATTTAATGATTGCAGTATGGGGAGAGTTAGGCTCGTTCAAAATTGAGGCATACATCTACATCTACATCTACATGATTACTCTGCAATTCACATTTAAATTCTTGGCAGAGGGTTCATCGAACCACAATCATACTATCTCTCTACGATTCCACTCCCGAACAGCGCGCGGGAAAAACGAACACCTAAACCTTTCTGTTCGAGCTCTGATTTCTTTTATTTTATTTCGATTATCATTCCTACCTAAGTAGGATGGGCTCAACAAAATATTTTCGCATTCGGAAGAGAAAGTTGGGGACTGAAATTTCGTAAATAGATCTCGCCGCGACGAAAAACGTCTTTGCTTTAATGACTTCCATCCCAACTCGCGTATCATATCTGCCACACTCTCTCCCCTATTACGTGATAATACAAAACGAGCTGCCCTTTTTTGCACCCTTTCGATGTCCTCCATCAATCCCACCTGGTAAGGATCCCACACTGCGCAGCAATATTCTAACAGAGGACGAACAAGTGTAGTGTAAGCTGTCTCTTTAGTGGACTTGTTGCATCTTCTAAGTGTCCTGCCAATGAAACGCAACCTTTGGCTCGCCTTCCCCACAATATTATCAGGCATACAACCTGGGGAAAATATCGTGACGGCATTTTCCGAAATGGATGCTGTCTGTGTGAAGAAAGCAGATTATGAAATGACTATGATAGCTAGGAAGACAAGAATGCATTCAAGGAATACTAAGAGAGCCAGGGAGGATGAAAAAATTGCAGATGACCCAAGATATGGTCAGTAACAAACCATGTTCATCTTTAAAGCCAGATTCCTGAGATTTTATTTTTTTAATGATCAGGTATATTTTTTTCAGAAACTTACCATCATAGAACAGTGAAACGTACACAACCTACAGAAACAGGGCTGTACATCAATTGCGCATTTTTAAAGAAGTTCAGTTTAATATCGTAGAAATTATGAATTAATAAAGCTTAAATCCGTGGAAAAAATTTTACAACTGGCAAAAAATTCTCTAAAACATAAATAATGCAAGCGACTTACCTACAAAAATAGGTCACTGGAGAGAGGTTCTTCCTCCACAAGCCATTAAAATTTTATAACATTATCATGAGCCGTTCACGAGATAAAGGTACCTAAAATTGATAAATTTAACATTGTAAGTATATAAGGTACAATCTCCCACTTAAAGAATGCTGTATTGAGCAGTATTGTTTTTACACGCTACTGAGAGTGTGAGACTACAATTGCCAGTTGCCAGTACTGTCGATCTGCATTGTAGTTCAATATCAGTTGTCAACTTCAATTGCCACTATCCATTTTTTGCACCCTCCCCAGTGTATTTACTCTGTCGCCACATACCATTTACGCTCTCCTGTTTTTATTTTTGGGGCGTGTGAAGGACAGCTCGCGCTCATACCTCCCGGCAGGAGAGATTTTCTGTCACATCTTTTCCACTAATACACACTGATGCATGGCGCTTCTCTTCCATCCAAGTTCAGTCAGTACCAGTCCCATGGTTCCACCATTAGGATTGAACTCTTGCTTGGTCCTCCTACACCTAGATAGTAATTTTGTGTGAATCTTATAACATTACCCATGGTTTATTGTCAGAGATGGTTACAGTTGCCAAAGAGAGCATAAAATCCTTCACCCAACACTGCATCTACAACGTAATCCGGTTTATTCATATATTGAAGTATACAGGCGTAATTCTCTGTTTACTCTAAACCGTGTGTCCTGTTGCTGAAAAGCTCTCATATCAATCCATGTCTCGTGAATTTTTTGGCTCTTGTTCTCTGTGACTTTTTCCTTCCACAACAATATGAGATTTTGTTTCAGTTCATTTCCTGCCATGTGACACGAAAACTTGAAACCAGTGCTATCAGAAGTACGTAGACCTCTCTCACAGACCACTGTTGTGTCTGTGTAGCGGGAAATGACACGAATTTCTGCAGCGGCCAGAGCGGCTCACAAGCATGTTGCTCATAACTTTTTACGTTGATCGCAAGCGGTTCGTCCTCCTCTCACCATGAGCCATCTGTTGTCTGTTTTTCCCGCGGGCAGAAAGTGGCGATAAGGCTCAGCAGCGAGTGCACAGTTCGAACTCACTTGTGTCGTCGCGCACACAAGAAATATGCCCCACAGAGGCTGGCTGTGTCATTTTTCCCCGGAGCTGCTCATGAGCTTCTCGTGCAAATGTTGGTCGCAAATGTATACGCACCCTTAGACGCACGTCGAGTAACAGCTAGTGCCTACGAAATCCCTCTAGTTCCTAATTTGATCGCTTACTGTCTTCCTAGATAGGGTCCGCCCCGAGAGCTGAGTGGCTAGCCGGCACGGTAGCTCAGCGTGTTCGGTCAGAGAGCTGGCCGCTCCCTGTAATAAAGAAACTGAGTGAAAGAATCAACAACGAACTTCAACGGATGTTTTGTGACGTCCGCTACGACCAAAACACAACGGAAAAAAAAGTGGTCAGCCTGACGGATTGCCGTCCTACGGGCCGGGGTTCGATTCCAGGCTGGGTTGGGGATTTTCTCCGCTCAGGGACTGGGTGTTGTGATGTCTTCGTCATCAATTCATCCCAATCCGGTCCGCTGGTCGCCCAATATGGCGCCGAATGTAATAAGACCTGTACCAAGGCGGCCGGATCTGCCCCACAAGGGGCCTCCCGGCCAATGACGCCAGACGCTCATTTCCATTTTCCTAGTTAGGACTGTACTATAGCTGCGATTTTATCTGATAGAGGATTACTTCCCAGTGAAGTTGAATAAATACTATCTCTCTTTCATTGCTTCGCGAAATAAGTCATGAATTACAGCGAGTCAATTACAACAGAGTAAGCAACAAAAAAAAAAAAAAAATCACTGAATCCCATTACATTACAGATACGATTACAAAAACCAGTATATCTTCATGAACTTTTCAAATGGAAATGGTGCAGAAATTTCTAAGTTGTATTCCAGTTCTAAAACGTAGTTAATATACCACGCTGTTGGGTTTATAATAGAAAATTTAGTTTCTCTCTGTAACTCGGAAAATTCGTGAACGACATTTAGGACGTTGTATTCATGTCAAAACAGACATGCTCTATAGCTTCGTAGCCATCGTCTGCAGCACGTGTAAAACTAACGAAAAAGTAAAATAGTTGTAAAAATTATGCACTACTGGCCATTAAAATTGCTACACTACGAAGATTACGTGCTACAGACATGAAACTTCACCGACAGGAAGAAGATGCTGTGATATGCAAATGATTAGCTTTTCAGAGCATTCACACAAGGATGGCGCCGGTGGCGACACCTACAACGTGCTGACATGAGGAAAGTTTCCAACCGATTTCTCATGCAAAACACCAGTTGACCGGCGTTGCCTGGTGAAACGTTGTTGTGATGCCTCGTGTAAGGAGAAGAAATGCGTACCATCACGTTTCCGACTTTGATAAAGGTCGGATTGTAGCCTATCGCGATTGCGGTTTATCGTATCGCGACATTGCTGCTCGCGTTGGTCGAGATCCAATGAGTGTTAGCAGAATATGGAATCGGTGGGTTCAGGAGGGTAATACGGAACGCCGTGCTGGATCCCAACGGCCTCGTATCACTAGCAGTCAGGCATCTTATCCGCATGGCTGTAACGGATCGTACAGTCACGTCTCGATCCCGGACGTTTGCAAGACAACAACCATCTGCACGAACAATTCGACGACGTTTGCAGCAGCATGGACTATCAGCTCGGACACCATGGCTGCGGTTACCCTTGACGCTGCATCAAAGACAGGAGCGCCTGCGATGGTTCAAATGGCTCTGAGCACTACGGGACTTAACTGCTGAGGTCATCAGTCCCCTAGAACTTAGAACGACTTAAACCTAACTAACCTAAGGACATCACACACACCCATGCCCGTGGCAGGATTCGAACCTGCGACCGCAGCGGTCGAGCGGTTCCAGACTGTAGCGCCTAGAACCGCTTGGCCACTCCGGCCGGCGCCTGCGATGGTGTACTCAGCGACGAACCTGGCTGCACGAATGCAAAACGTCATTTTTTCGGATGAATCCAGGTTCTGTTTACAGCATCATGATGGTCGCATCCCTGCTTGGCGACACCGCGGTGAACGCACATTGGAAGCGTATATTCGTCATCGCCGTACTGGCGTATCACCCGGCGTGATAGTATGGGATGCCATTGGTTACACGTCTCGGTCACTTCTTGTTCGCATTGACGGCACTTTGAACAGTGGACGTTACATTTCAGATGTGATACAACCCGTGGCTCTACCCTTCATTCGATCCCTGCGAACCCTACATTTCAGCAGGATAATGCACGACCGGATGTTGCAGGTTCTGTACGGGCCTTTCTGGATACAGAAAATGCTCGACTGCTGCAGTGGCTAGCACATTCTCCAGATCTCTCACCAACCGAAAACGTCTGGTCAATGGTGGCCGAGCAACTGGCTCGTCACAATACGCCAGTCACTACTCTTGATGAACTGTGGTATCGTGTTGAAGCTGCATGGGCAGCTGTACCTGTACACGCTATCAGAGCTCTGTTTGACTCAATGCCCAGGCGTATCAAGGCCGTAGTACGGCCAGAGGTAGTTGTTCTGGGTACTGATTTCTCAGTATCTATGCACCCAAATTACGCGAAAATGTAATCACATGTCAGTTCTAGTATAATATATTTATCCAATGAATACCCGTTTATCATCTGCATTTCTTCTTGGTGTAGCCATTTTAATGGCCAGTAATGTATTTGAAATTTAATCAAACTTGGTATCATTTTCCCGCACATAGATCTGCATTGAAAGTAATAAAAATTTATAATGTCCATGCATTAACTATTCTGCTAGTGTGCTTCTGTGCAGTCTCACTCAGGCTAGAGCAGGTTATTGCATGCTGTGTGGGGAAGTCGCGTGCAAAATGCCTTCGAGGCTAATAAACACCTTTGTAGCGTGAAGGAGGCCTCCTCGCAACCACCACTAACATCGATGCAGTAAATCACGTGGCTTTTCTCAGATTTCAGGCAATAGTAATATTACAAATAATACATTTGCCAAGGAACTACATACGGGAAGTGTCATCCACGACCGATCTGTCAACATACACTGTGTCTTAATCACTGTGTAACGTGTCACGGTGTACAAGAGTACACACTACATCCTGACCTAATGATGATTCTTATATTTATGAATATTAGTGCGATACTTTCCAAGACAGGCGGTGAATGTCAAGGTTTCGACAGTGGTCAGTGGAGGTACACCTGCTCTTCTTAAAATCATGAATAATAAGGGTTTTTAGCGTCATAGCTCGTTTATCACACGATTATCAGTTAGGTGATTTTACAACTCTTGCAGATTTGTTAGACAGTATGCGTGAGCTAACCGCATTCTAATGATTGCGATATCTGCTTGTGAGACTCATCTTGAATGACGGCTTGTATGTTCCTGTCTCACAGATTGAAAAAATGCCTTACAACTTTATATAAATTAAATGATTAGCATTCTGAAGTCAGTGAATATCTGCAGAATAACAGGATGTAACTGCCTGACCTCTCTTTGCAGCATATACTGAAAAATGTCCGAATGGACAGACACCATTTTGATCCTGCAGCCACTATGAATGAAGACACAAAGGAAATGAAGACATTAGCTGCCAGTAGGCATCGATTTATATCACTGGGACAAGCTGAAAATTAATGCCGGACGGTGATCCGAACCCGGATCTCTTGCTTATTAGGTAGATACGCTGACCACTCCGCCATTAACGAGATGCCGCCAATAATGAGGCTAAAGAGCAGAGGCAGTACATCAATAGTGTGTGGCGTAAGTTGAGAATTTTGGTCTGACGAACGAGAGGCGTGCTAGGGTAGTACGTGCAGTTCTGGTCCCCACTGTGTCCGGATGGCATAGCGGGCAGCGCATTTGCCTAGTAAGCGGGAGACCTGGGTGGGGATCCCGGTTCGGCATAAATTTTCAACTTGCTCCATTGATGTAAGTCAATGCCCAATGGTAACTGACGCCTTTAATTTCTTTATGTGTCGAAAAATTTTTAAGATAAGTATCAACATCATAACCATCCAGTGTTGGATAAAGGTCTCTTCTATACTTATTCAGGCATTGCAGTCTTCAGCTATTTCAGCTATGCGATTCCATGGTGGTCTTTTAGACGTTTCAGTGTAGGTCCGTGAGAATATATTTTGCTATTGTGATAGTGGATATTTGTCAGCATATGGGACTACATTTAGCAAGTTAGGTACTTACCTGGCAAACACGGCGTAAGACCTATTTCCCGACCACTTGAGATGATAAAAGGATGCTGCGCTTACGTAAGGACTGTCTTGGCCTGAGGGATCCAGGAGTCAATGTCCCTTGACAGTGCAGAAGAAACTACATGGGCCAAACAATCCTTATAGTTGCCGAACATTGTGCAGAACACCAACGGAACGTTAAAAATCGTCATTTAGAAAAGTAAGCGGTTGATGAACAGAGACGAGCGAGTAGATTACATTAGATTAGTTTTTCGTTCCATAGATCCGTGCTGAGGAGATCCTCGTGGATGTGGAAGATGTCAAATTTTTTTTTAGAAAGCTGAAATAACAATAATAATAGTATGAATATATATAATACATCATTTGTTTCTATTAAAAAGTTCGTCAATGGAGTAGAAGGAGTTGGCCTCTAGTAAGTCTTTCAGGCTCCTTTTAAACTGATCTTTATTTGTAACTAAATCTTTTATGTATGCTGGCAAATTATTGAAGATGAGTATTCCTGAGTAGTGGACCCCTGTTTGAACTAAAGTAACTGCTTTTAAGTCCTTGTGCAGATCATTGATCATGTTTGTACCTGGTGTTGTATGTATGAACTGAGCTGTTTGTTGGAAAAAGAGATATATTATTTAGGACAAATTTCATTAAGGAGTAAATATACTGAGAGGCAGTAGTTAGTATACCCAGTTCTTTGAAGAGGTTTCTACAGGACGTCCGTGAATTTACTCCACAAATAATACGTATTACACGCTTTTGGACTCTGAAAACCTTTGTTTCACTTGAAGAGTTACCCCAAAATAATTAAAGTTTAATGACATATATGTCTTGTCCTATGCATCGCCCTGTGGCGACTCTGTCATCAAGGAGGCCGTACAGATCAGAATGTGCAACAATCACTTTAAGCAAGGCACCTTTAAGCGATCTTTTCGGCGTTGAGAGACTACAGAGTAATTGGACGAGTTGTTTTCCGTTCCAGCGCACGCCAGTAGCACTGCAGACGTCAACACGATGACTGGTAGCACGACGCACTCAGATTTTTGCCAACAAAACCGACAGACATTGTATATACGAGGTATGTCCACAAAGTAAGTTCCGTTGGGTTATGTAAAGCAAACGTGTACAGATACAAAAAAAAATATTTATTGTAAAAAAATCTGCAACTGACTAACTACTTTTCTACATAGCTTCCGAAATTTTGTAGGCACTTGTGATAGCGTGGCACAAGTTTTCGTATCCTTCCTTCATAGAAGGTTGCCGCCTGTGTGTTCATGTGGTAACATGTTCTTTCAGCTCGTCATCATCGTTGAAGTGTTGATCAACAAGGACAGATTTTAGGTGAAACAAGAGATGAAAGTCGCTAGGAGCGAGATCCGGACTGTACGGAGGATGATCAAACGCGTCCCAGTGAAATTCCCGTAAGAGTTGTTTGGTCACATTCGCCTTGTGAGGTCGGACATTATCGTGGGAAAAAAAACACCTTTTGGTAGTAATCCTCGGCACTTGTTCTGTATTGACGCGGCGGCATTTTCAATTACTGCTGACATTATAAAGAACCACTACAAAGCACACGTCGGCAGCAGCGATGTGAAAATGGTGTGCATGTCTTCTCCTTGAGTCAGAGTAACTGCCGCGCATGCTCGGAACTGCGATCCTATCGCTGCCGCGGATAGAACGGAACTTACTTTGTGGACGACCCTCGTAGTAAAAAGCTCGAAATTTTATTCTGACATGACGTGGCAAGAATACTGAAAATATTTCATTCAGTTAGGTCCGACTTTTGCTGCTGAGGTGGGGTGCAATAGTGTGTTATAGATACTTCTAACGAACTAGACCTTCAACCACAGCGGTGTGAGTTCTGCTGCATAAAAACTCATGTCTTGCATTCTGCGAAATGGACCCACCCCAAAGACCGAAAATTATTAATAACTATTTATTTTCGTTTATGCCTCTGACATGAATGAGGAAGTAGCGTCATCATTACCAGACGCTTTCACGAAGTTATATAGCCCTGCCGACGCTAAAGTAACTCAGGTGGGAAGGGGATTCACAAGAAAGGGAGCGAATAAAGAGATCTCCTTTACGGATGACACCTCGCCCTGACAGCTGTCGTTCCTATACTACTTTTATCATGTACAATCCCCACGCATCACTCGTGGAATTTTCATGCACCCTACGATTTTTTACCTGAAAGATCTGCCGAAAAAATATGTGTTTTTGACCAATTCATGACTATTTGTTATACGTGAAACATTAAAATGCAGGAGGATGGTGCGAGTGTTCTACTCGGATAGTTTCAGTTCTTCGTGAATTTAAAAATCAAAGGAGCTATCGTACTGAATGCACACAGAATGCTAACCACGCAATTAACCTCCGAAGACGATAGATATATAATCAAAGTTACCTGTATCCAACATGGCGAAATAAATCAGTCACGATATTACTGAAAAGCTCGTAAGTGCTATGTTAGGCACCAGAAATAATGTCCGAACGCTCACCACTTATTGCAATATTCATATTATTATGAGCTTCTGTAACGAAAATTCGATAGTACATGCTATCAAAGACTGTGTACTTGGATATAATGTCTGTGAGTACACGTATAAATTATTTGCCTTATGTCGTGTATATATTTGATGGCATGTTCACTCCGCTGATTCCTCACTAGCGTCGGACCATAGCTTCGATCATCAACTGGGGCTATTTCGTGTTACACCTTAAGTGAAGTCCACACAATCCTGTCTTCCAAACGTTGTAGACAGACCGCTAAACATGCCATGCCGCTCGTTACATCGTCAAACCTCTGAGGACTGTACATATTTAGCACTAGAAACGAAATGATGTGGCGTCAATTATGGGCGATAGCTGCGATGCCATAGGGACGTCGCACAGGGACTCGCATTGCGGAGGACGACGGCTCAAATCCGCGTCCTGCCATCCTGATTTAGGTTTTCCATGCTTTCCCTAAACCACTCCAGGCAAATGCCAGGATGGTTTCTTTGAAATGCCACAGCCCACTAGCTCCTATATCCTTGAATGAATCCGAGCTTGTACTCCATCCTTAATGGCTTCGATGTCGCCGGGACGTTAAATCTTAATCTTCCTTCTATCTCTTATTATGTTGCACAGTCAGATGAATACAGGTTGCTGCAGCATGCAGGATACAGGTGGTAGCATAGACTAATTTGAATAAAACATTCTATATAACACGTGTCCAATTTTTACTGGTTACGGATACGCAGCTAGTTACAGAGATACTTTTTCATTTCGCATGTTGTTACTCAAGCTGCTAACGGTTTATTTATCGATTGTCATTTTTGTTTTGGAGTTCAAGTTGGAAAGATATGGTTGAGTTTACATAATAGAATTTTTCAATTGGTCCAGTCATCTTTGAAAGGGCCTTACTCCATATTTTCACAAAATAAGTCAAGGACGGTACCAGTTCTGTACACATACACTATGTGATCAGAAGTATCCGGACACGTGGCTGAAAATGACTTACAAGTTCGTGGCACCCTCTATCGGTAATGCTGGAATTCAATATGGGGTTGGCCCACTCTTAGCCTTGATGACAGCTTCCACTCTCGCAGGTGCTGGAAGATTTCTTGGGGAATGGCAGCCCATTCTTCAAGGAGTGCTGCACTGAGGAGAGGTATAGATGTCGGTCGGTGAGGCCTGGCACGAAGTCGGCGTTCCAAAACATCCCAAAGGTGTGCTATAGGTTTCAGGCCAGGACTCTGTGCAGGCCAGTAAATTACAGGGATGTTATTGTGGTGTAACCACTCCATCACAGGCCATGCATTATGAACAGGTCCTCGATCGTGTTGAAAGATGCAGTCGCCATCCCCCAATTGCTCTTCAACAGTGGGAAGCAAGAGGGTGGCTAAAACATCAATGTAGGCCTGTGATATGATAGTGCCATGCAAAACAACAAGAGGTGAACGCCCCCTCCATGAAAAACACGACCACACCATAACACCACCGCCTCCGAATTTTGCTGTTGGCACTACACGCGCTGGCAGATAACGTTCACCGGACATTAGCCATACACACACCCTGCCATCAGATGGCCTCATTGTGTACCATGATTCGTCACTCCACACAACCTTTTTCCACTGTTCAATCGTCCAATGTTTAGGCTCCTTACACCAAGCGAGGCGTCGTTTGACATTTACCGGCGTGATGTGTAGCTTATGAGCAGCCGCTCGACTACGAGATCCAGGTTTTCCAATCTCCGCCTAACTGTCATAGTACTTGCAGTGGATCCCGATGCAGTTTGGAATTCCTATGTGATGATCTGGATAGATGCCTGCGTATTATACATTACAATCCTCTTCAATTGTCGGTGGTCTCTGACAGTCAACATACGAGGTCGGTCTGTACGCTTTCGTGCTGTACATGTCCCTTCACGTTTCCACTTCACTATCACATCCGAAACAGTGGACCTATGGATGTTTAGGAGTGTGGAAATCTCGCGTACAGACGTATGACACAAGTGACACCCAATCATCTGACCACGTTCGAAATCCGTGAGTTCCGCGGGGGGTCCATTCTGCTCTCTCACGATGTCGGATGACTACTTAGGTCGTTGATATGGAGTACCTGGTAGTAAGTAGGTGGCAGCAGAATGCATCTAATATGAGAAACGCATGTTTTTGGGGGTGTCCGGATACTTTTGATCAGATAGTGTAGATACATCTTTCTGCATGAAAAGGGTTTTATTCCAAACATTGTAAACGTGTTTTTGTGACTTTGTTACAGCGACGTCATTTCTGAAAGGGCTTTACTCCTGGAGTAATGCCACTCCACTGGTGATCATCTCCACGTGCCGTCTATCGAATACCTAAAGCACTATACGCTACGTTTCGCTTTTCGTGTTTCATGTCATATGTTAAATGATACTGCTATATTTTGTGCATAACATGAAGAATAATGAGTCTATGATGCATGTAAACCATTGGGAAGAAAGGAGCAAATGAAGTGTCTTCCTTCCGATTTATGTGCCAGAAAAGTCACAGAGCTAGGTTTGTCTTCTGGCGGTTGCGTTGGGCAAAATAGGAATCACTATAATACGTGCCTCTTTGGTGAAGACTACACATTTTGGAAACGTGGAACAGTTTATTCTTATTCTTGAACATCTGTGTAACGTATGTGACAGGAAATGTTCAATGGTGGAACGGGTAACCAGAAGAGCTCATATGGTATTTATGGTGAGGGAATATTGTGAAATCATTGAAAGTGCTTCCAAACATCGCAAGCTCACTATGAAGCTAATAAAAAGTGAAGACACCTACAATTTCTGTAAGGAAGGCCTACAGAGAAGGCCTGTTATCGAACCGGCCACAACGTAGAAATGTTACTAAATACCAGAAAGTAGGGTTTCATCCATGTTCCTTTATGAATTTTAAACATAGTAAGGAGCAGCCAGGTGTTGTGGTTTCTTAATACATAGGAGGATTACTGAAGCATAATTCGAGCTTTTGTTTCAGGAAGTGTCTGTTGTTTTTAATTTTGAAAAGGCTGGACCAGTGGCTATAAACAGGAAAAAAACGCGAGACCTTCAACGTTTACTTACTTATGCTCCGTAGGGATATCGGTATTTCTATGATGATTGCATGAAATGGCCTGTATGTAACACTGCTCCTGCTACTGTTGCAGATGATGATCAAGGAAACTGTGGAAATGTATAAGTACACTACTAAAAACGTAACATGGCCATGTATATGAATCACTTCCTCAAGAAAAGTATCTTATTCCAAGATTTTGGACTTTTTTTCTCAAAGATATTGCAAAACTTAGCATCTGCATAACTGTAAAATATACATTTTGTTCTGTTTTTTAACCACTGAGAAACCCATCCTGTAACCTTGTATTTACTCACCCACAGATTGTTTTCCTTCATTTCTGAAGACTTTTGGAGTAAGGCCCTTCCAAAAATAACTATATCAACAGATTGTGGTTTGTTGGTAAATTCCCCTGTATTTCCTAAGCATGTCGCGCGTATTTAGAAATCCTGAGTATGCCAATATGGTATCTGTATGTGGGTTTCTTAACTGAAACGCTGCTGCTTGTAGAGAACACGGTAGACGATTTTCTAACCGCCGAGTGTATCGTGAGTGTGTACTCGGGTTATCACTAAATTCTGTGAGACTGGTGCAGTGCCCAGCAGTCGTATCTGAACGTGCAAATGAGCAGAGTGTGGGTGAAGTAGGAGGCATTATTCAGTTAGTAGTACTTTGTCCTTCAACAACCACACGCAGAGTTTTTTCACGTATCGTTGTTCTACATACAAGAATATGACATACATTACGTTATCTAGACATACATACTTATCATTTACAGTATTTTCAACACCATCTAGAAGTATATTAAGGTAGACAGTTGTAATTTGGACGTTGGCTAATTGCAATTCGCCGATAATCCCATTAAGTTTGTTTATTGATGAAGTCACTTTCGCTCGTGATAGTTTCAATAACACTCATCGTTATCCAGCAGAAACCTATATGTCTTTGAGGAGAAACATTTTCAGGATCTGTGATATACTGACGACGTATTGACTTATATATTGTTAAGCATAGGACTGTTGGAAGCCGTCGAGGGCACTCCAAGGTAGGAAATCAAAGATCCAGTGCAGAGAGCAGGCAATTGTGTTAGCGTTAAGTTACCGCAGGTAAGCAGTAATGCTAGATCCCTGCGAATTGCAGACGCTCTGGGCAGCTATCCCAGAGGAGAAGTTTCACTTAGAGAGTTAATCCTTTGGATATCAGTGGCTTCTACCTGAGAGCATCAATTTATTAATTTTTGTAAGTAACACTGCTTTCGCATTAAACTACTGATGCTATTACAGGACATAGGCTTATAGGGGTACGATGAGTCCTACGAATGTAATGCATTGTGCAGTCACTTACAGCGTTCAAAGCAACAGTCGGCGCGGAGATTGTGCTACGTGATTGTCGGAGATTCTGACATGCTGTTTTTTTTATAGTGTCCATATTGTGAGGTCACTGACAGTGAAACTAAATATATCTGAGTTATTATAACTTACACTTGACTTTGTACTGCTGCTTTTATTAGTATTAACGAAATATAACAACTGGGACAGTATGTAGTTTTTATGCAAAATTTATTAAATTTTAGGCACGTTTTTGCTTGTTATTTACGAATCTAATTTGTTTTAGGCGTTATGAGTTCATGGCAGTTTAGAGATGTGGGATTTTGTCTTGGAGAAATGCGAATTTGCTTTCAAATGTATCACCTGAAGTGATGGCTGATTGAAACCTATATGTCCCAGTGGTTCCAAAGTGAAACCACCTCCATAAAACAACTGATCTCTTAATTTTTTGCCAATTTCTTCTTGTATTCATTGCTTACTATGATGGTAAAGGTTAATTATGTGCAAAATTTCAAATAATGTTCTCTTTCATTTTGTTGGGGTACAAAGAGTTAACTGGTAATTTCATTCACCGAGTAGACGCTGTTGTAAGGTGTCACAATAGAAGACGCTCACAAAAAGGCAGCTAGATACTTGTCCCTGAGAACTCCAACGTCAATAGGTTTACGCAGGTTAGAGTCCTATAACACCATTCTCCACTCACGAGAGGCCTCGGGTGGAGCCAAGTGACGTAGAAAACTGGTTTTGTTAGCCATAATAGGAAGGGCAATGACGTTTAGATTTCTGCTGAAAGCTGTTGATACCAAACTTAGGGGTTGTTAATGTAAAGGTCAGAAACGTCCCTACCAACCGAGCAACAGAAGGGGAGGAATATGAATGTGGTTGGTCAGAGGCTTCCTGGAGGTGCATAGCCACTCGTCAGTTTGGTCGAAGCCTATAAAGTGCCGGTAGATTGTAGGGCCGACTGTAGGAAGGGAGAAATAGTGCGCCGCCACAATCCTTGAAAAACCCATGTTTTTGTATTCAGACACAGTTCTCAGTGAGGTCGTTGGGACGCCAACTCCATACATATCATTGCAAGCCTCGGGTAGCTCCGACAAGTCTGTTTTTCTCACTTGGAGTACTGCTCTCGGAGTTCGTGGTTGGCAGTGTTGCTTGTGATTGCTAGTAATTGCTATTTCTGTTAGCTCTCACTTCCATGGACTCACACACTAACTTCTGTTGTACAACCAGTTGCATCCTTTGCTTTTTCTAATGGTTGGAAATAGACTTCAGTGTAGTAATTAGTCTCATTGCAGATAAATAGTGTTAATCACACCTCTGAGTTCCTTGAGTTTTCCGATGCGAGCATCCTATAGAGTCGAGCGCTGATCCATAAAATCGATCTGCCTTCACTAAAAGTATGTCTTTTTGTATTTGCTCCTAACCGTCCGGAAATCTGAATCCCTGTCTTCCTTCTATCCTGCGTTAGGACACGACAGAACGTGTCTCTGTAAATGTGTGGCGTGGTATGATGGTATGAAAGACAGTCAGTTGACTGGGACTGTTGTGTACCGCATCGTCTTATAACGTCCCGTTATCTAGACCTTCTCGAAAACGAACTTCTAGTATTATTGAAAGAAGCTCCTTTGCCACAAGAACAAGAATATTTTTCCATCATGACGAGGCCCCCACAAATTCTAGTCTGCATGTGACACGCTGTAAGGCGGCGGCCTGTTTCAGGCCTTGGTCCTCACGTTTTATCGTATTTGCATATTGAATCTGTATACGACACTTTCTTTCATCATTTGCTTTCCGGTATAGTTTGATTTATCGGCTTTCCATCTGTACTGCTCTTTGTTAACATGAGTGGCTATGGAGTACCGAGTAGCATTGTAGGTAACGCACCCCCGTAGCATTTCATTCTTGTAGCAGTTTTTTCCGTTACCTGTATCTGGTCTTCACCAGCGGAACTCCTTTTCGTTGGGGCGAAAACAGGAGGAACTTTTTCACGTTCTGAAAGAGCTGCCAAGCATTTAGAGTGCAGAGTCTCACGCTAGTGGGCTGCATGGACAGTCGGACGAGCATTTACAGGGATTATCCTTTTGGCTAAGGTTCCAAGAACAAAGAGTTGTGGAACGGAAGACTGGTGCCCTCAATAGCAGAACGGGAGACCCCTGCTGTATTGGGTGAGAACTCTGCCTTACTAGTAAACTTCGGGTGGAGTCCTCAGCTGTCCATTTGCCGTTATGCTGCTGTGTGTCGTCCCCAGACATTTCTCAAGCAAGATGTGTAGCAACTCGTGTTGCTGCAAATTTCCAAACTTTGTCCTTGCCGTGGGAACGATGTGCGAAGCCCTAAAAAATTTCCGAAATTTCTGGCAATCAAATCTGGACGTGGCAATCTGGGAATAGGGTTGGAAATAGCGTGACACTCGTCTCTCGTTTCCACATACACATATCTCATTGGCGGATAGATTTTAACTTTATGGTGGGAGCTAAGGAACAGATTTCCAGATACCTGATAGAAAAAGCACTTAGAGTCTTTCTGGGACTGGTTAGAAAATATTGTGCGGGGTGCCTTTCCAAAGCCTGAATGAAGGCTATCAAAAGTTGAGACAGGCAGTCGGAATAGTATTCGGATTCGTGTGGGTATACTGATTCGAACTTCTACTAGGTGATGCTACCCTAGACTCCTCCCTCGTAAGTGTTTTTCTTGGCTTCGGGCCTTCAAAAATGGTTCAAATGGCTCTGAGCACTATGGGACTTAACATCTATGGTCATCAGTCCCCTAGAACTTAGAACTACTTAAACCTAACTAACCTAAGGACAGCACACAACACCCAGTCATCACGAGGCAGAGAAAATCCCTGACCCCGCCGGGAATCGAACCCGGGAACCCGGGCGCGGGAAGCGAAAACGCTACCGCACGACCACGAGCTGCGGACGCTTCGGGCCTCCGCCAAGTCTTCGAAGTTTCACTGTGAACTTGCGCGTGTTCGCGGAGAGTAATCAGGGTGATGATGAGATCCGCGATTCGCAATCTCACCACATCAGCTCAGCCCAGCAACAGTTAACAGTGGCCGCAGTTCGGCACACCCCGACTTGTCGGCAACTACCTCAATGGCAATCACGGCAAGATCGCATTTGCAATGAACACTCCCAACTTCGGTAATCACGACAAATTGAGGGAAGAGTTCTTTCCTGGTTTCTATTTTTTAGTCTTCCTAACTTGATCTACGCGCTTCACGCACAGGTATGCAAGTTCTTCTGAAATCTACTTCTCGCTTCAAAGGGGACTTTCCTCGTAACCACTCATGTTTCTTTCGCTATCGAGTAAACTCATTGGAGCTCACCCGCTTAGTGATGTTTCTTTCTGATTCTTCCTTTATTCAGCGATCTGTTGTATACTCTATTCGAATTCATATCTTTTTGCGTAATTTTAAAATTTTGCGATCACGCTGAAAGCACAATTCATGTCCGTTATGTGTCTGGGCACCATCTCAACTGTAATTGTCCAGTATCATGCTGGTGGCGACCGTAACAACCATTAATTTTCTCCTCATTGTTCTATTTTAATTACGTAAATTCATTCTGAAATTGTATTATAACCTCGACGTTCACGTGTCCAGTGTAATTTTTACACCAGTTTGAATAAATGTTATTTTACCAGATCAAACTACATCATTCAGCAACCATTAAAGTAAATTATTCAATTGGAATGCCCGGATCCTAGAACCATAAGCAATAGTCGACGCCCCTGGCGGGTTCAGGAACTTATCAAATAACGTTTTCCAATGTGCGCGGCAGTTGATTTTTCAAGTAGCCTATTAGCTTTTTCTACATCTACATCCATACTCCGCAAGCCACCTTACGGTGTGTGGCAGAGGGTACTTTGAGTACCTCTATCAGTTCTCCCTTCTGTTCCAGTCTCGTCTTGAGAGTAATCTATCATTTTATATATCTGGGGTGACAGAATCAGCATATACCTACGGAGCACCTGATATACATAAGCAAGACGTCGTGTTCACAGCACACCCGCATTCTGGCAACATCATCTAAACCAGATATTCCCCGGAGGATGTGTCTGCGGAAATGGTGACGTACGGTTGATACGCGAACTATACAAAGAAAGTAAACACAAGAGATAGACTGATCGTTCGGATTATGAGTAGCGCTGCCCTCAAAAGAATGCGAAGACAACCTCAGATGAGCTAAATGTGCTGCTGTTAAGAGAAATCGAAATTTTATTGAATTTTGAGGTTATATTTATGAAAAGCAACTTTAATCCTGATAATTTACCTTTGCTTAGCACCTTCTGTAAGTATTTGTTTGGGTTACACTCTAACAACTGCATGTCTGTAATGAATAAAACCTGGAACACACTATACGAAAATTTTATTCTAATTAGGCTATACTACCATCTCCTAAAATATTTACTATTGTTCCTCAAACACCCAAAATTTGTGTCCACTGAGACATATGGGACACAAGCTGTTCGTGGGAGGCTTACGGATTTATTGCGTTTTACATTTTTACAGGCAGAGTGGGAGAAGCAACAGTGACAAACGTATTTTGACCAAGGTGTGTAACGGTCTTGTACACGTATGTCAGCATTGCGAGGTGGTTGCAACCTAAAATATTACATACAACACTTGCACAGCAAGAGTTGTTAATAGTTTCAGAAATTGACACTTTGACGAAAATCTACATCTATTGCAGACGCCAACATATGTCGTGTAGGACGAGTTAGAAAATTACTATTTGACCACTGCAGTGAGTGGTTCAAATGGCTCTGAGCACTATGCGACTTAACATTTGAGGTCATCAGTCCCCTAGAACTACTTAAACCTAACTAACCTAAGGACATCACACACATCCATTCCCGAGGCAGGATTCAAACCTGTGACCGTAGCGGTCGCCCGGTTCCAGACTGAAGCGCCTAGAACCGTTCGGCCACTGCGGCCGGCGCAGTGAGTGGAATTTTACACACCAATTATCGACTTCCCTATCAAAGTCGTATCACCACAACTGCAAAGTGATCTTACGATCTCTACAAAGTCGAATTCGCTCTCTTGACTGTGCTGGCCAAGAAATTTATGTTACACTACCTATTCATGCTTATCTGCGTTCCGTTAAGCATTAAAATCCACTTGAATGGTGTGAATGTTGCTCAAAAATCGGATGATCAACACAGTTTCCGGTTGTATGCCCTGGTGTCGTAAGCACACCACGCACCACCCGGGCAGCACCACAGGCGTAGATAGGTCGACAACCCACTCCAGAGACGGCCTATAGACCAGCGACTGTCGCACCAACAGGTCGCTGCACTGGCGCCACTAGAGAAGTTATATGCGCCGGCGCCACAACAGGGCGGGCACTTCCAAGCCAGCTCCACTACCGAGAAGACCGCCTTCACTTGTCTACTTCGGTTGGTTGGTTTAAGGATCAAAGGGACCAAACTGCAGAGGTCATCGGTCCCTTTTTCCAAAATACTAAAAATACCCACAGAGAATAAAAAATGTTCAACGGAATAGGAGACAGACGACACAGAACAAAAGAAACATAGACAAGGACCAGACAAAACGAAATAGAATCACACTGAGTGTGACGGTGGTTGGCCGACCATAGGAACAAAAAAAATGGAAAAGCTAACCACCGAAAACACATTAAAAACTTAATTTAAAACCGTAGGCCAAAGGCCAGAATCAACACAAAACAATAAAATAAAACAGAAACACTCAGATTAAAGAATAAAAACTCCCTGCCCTAATAAAACGTAAAACTAAGGCAGCCATAACAGGGTCATCAGATAAAACGGCAGGGAGCGTATCAGGCAGCGCAAATGTCTGCCTGACCACAGCTAAAAGGGGGCAGGCTAACAGAATGTGGGCCACTGTCAAAGCCGCCCCACAGCGACAGACAGGAGGGTCCTCCCGGCGCAGTAAATAACTGTGTGTTAGCCGGGAGTGGCCAATGTGGAGCCGACAAAGGACGACTGAGTCCCTGCGGTTGGCTCGCATGGATGACTGCCACACAGTCGTCGTCTCCTTAATGGCACGGAGTTTATTGGGTGTGATCCGATCGCACCATTCAGCGTCCCAAAGCGCAAAAACTTTTCGGCGGAGAACTGCCCGCAAATCAGTCTCTGGGAGGCCAACATCCAGAGATGGTTTACACGTGGCCTCTTTCGCCAGGCAGTCAACATGTTCATTGCCCGGGATACCGACATGACCGGGGGTCCACACAAAGACCACAGAGCGGCCGCAACGCGCAAGAGTATGCAAGGACTCATGGATAGCCATCACCAGACGAGAACGAGGAAAACACTGGTTGAGAGCTCGTAAACCGCTCAGGGAATCGCTACAGATCACGAAGGACTCACCTGAGCAGGAGCGGATATACGCTAGGGCTCGAAAGATGGCGACCAGCTCAGCAGTGTAAACGCTGCAGCCAGCTGCCAAGGACCGTTGTTCGGAATGGTCCCCTAGAGTTAGCGCATACCCGACACGACCAGCAACCATCGAACCGTCGGTGTAAACAATTCCAGAGCCCTGATACGTGGCAAGGATGGAATAAAAGCGGCGGCGGAAGGCCTCTGGAGGGACCGAGTCCTTCGATCCCTGTGCCAAGTCGAGCCGAAGGCAAGGGCGAGGAACACACCACGGGGGTGTACGCAGAGGCGCCTGGAAAGGAGGTGGAACAGGGAAAAACCCAAGCCCGCAGAGAAGCTCCTTGACGCGTACGGCGATCGGACAACCCGACCGGGGCCGACGGTCCGGCAGATGGACGACCGACTGCGGGAACAGGTCACGGTAATTTGGATGCCCGGGCAAACTAAAAACATGGGCAGCATAAGCAGCCAGTAATTGTTGGCGTCGTACCCGCAGTGGAGGGACACCTGCCTCAACAAGGATGCTGTCCACAGGGCTGCTGCGGAAGGCACCAGTGGCAAGTCGGATCCCGCTGTGTAGTATTGGGTCCAGCACCCGCAACACAGAGGGGGATGCTGAGCCATAAGCCAGGCTCCCATAATCCAGACGGGATTGGATTAACGCCTGGTAGAGCCGCAACAGGGTAAATCGGTCAGCGCCCCAGCGGGTGTGGCTCAAGCATCTCAGAGCGTTTAGATGTCGCCAACACGCCTGTTTAAGCTGCCGGATATGAGGCAGCCAAGTCAACTGGGCATCGAAAACCACCCCCAAAAACCTGTGTGATTCCACCACTGAAAGAAGTTCGCCGGCAAGGTAAAGCCGCGGCTCCGGGTGGACAGTGCGTCGCTGGCAGAAATGCGTTACGCAGGTCTTGGCTGCCGAAAACTGGAACCCATGAGCTACAGCCCAAGACTGCGCCTTGCGGATAGCACCCTGTAGCTGACATTCAACAGCTGCAATGCCAGTAGAGCTGTAATAAAGGCAGAAGTCGTCAGCATACAGGGAAGCAGAGACAGAATTTCCCACGGCCGCAGCGAGCCCGTTAATGGCTATTAAAAACAGGCAGACACTTAAAACAGAACCCTGTGGCACACCGTTCTCCTGGACGTGGGTGGAACTATATGAGGCTGCGACTTGCACGCGGAAGGTACGATACGACAGAAAATTTCTGATAAAGATCGGCAGAGGGCCCCGAAGACCCCATCCATGAAGCGTAGAAAGGATGTGATCACGCCATGTCGTATCGTACGCCTTCCGCATGTCGAAAAAGACAGCGACCAGGTGCTGCCGGCGGGCAAAGGCAGTACGGATGGCCGACTCCAGGCTCACCAGACTGTCGGCGGTGGAGCGGCCTTTACGGAACCCACCCTGAGATGGAGCCAGAAGGCCCCGAGACTCCAGTACCCAAGTCAAGCGCCGGCTCACCATCCGTTCGAGAAGCTTGCAAAGAACGTTGGTGAGGCTAATGGGGCGGTAGCTGTCCACCGCCAAAGGGTTCTTGCCTGGTTTCAGAATGGGGATAACGATACTTGCCCGCCACTGCGACGGAAACTCACCCTCGACCCAAATACGGCTGTAAAGGTCGAGGAGCCGCCGCTGGCAGTCCACTGAGAGGTGTTTCAGCATCTGGCAGTAGATGCTATCTGGTCCAGGAGCGGTATCAGGACAAGCGGCAAGGGCACTGCGGAATTCCCACTCACTGAATGGAACATTGTACGATTCTGGTTGGTTGGTGCGAAACGAAAGGCTCCGACGTTCCATCCGCTCTTTAATGGAGCGGAAGGCCTTAGGGTAATTCGCAGAAGCGGAACTCATAGCAAAATGCTCTGCTAAGTGGTTTGCAATGACGTCGGAGTCAGTACAAACTGCTCCATTCAGTGAGAGCGCAGGGACGCTGACAGGTGGCCGATAGCCGTAGACCCGTCGAATCTTGGCCCAGACCTGCGATGGAGTGACATGGAGGCCAATGGTGGACACGTACCGCTCCCAGCACTCCTGCTTGCTTTGGCGGATAAGGCGGCGGGCCCGCGCACGCAGCCGTTTGAAGGTGATCAGGTGTTCAATGCAGGGATGTCGCTTGTGACGCTGTAGCGCCCGCTGGCGATCTGTAATCGCTGCAGCGATCTCAGGCGACCACCAAGGCACAGTTCGCCGCCGAGGGGACCCAGAGGAGCGGGGAATGGCAGATTCGGCGGCAGTAACGATGCCGGTGGTGACCGATTGAACTACCGCATCAATGTCGTCATTAGAGAGAGGCTCAAGAGCGGCAGTGGAGGAGAACAAGTCCCAGTCAGCCTTATTCATAGCCCATCTGCTAGGGCGCCCAGAAGAGTGACGCTGTGGTAGTGACAGAAAGATCGGAAAGTGGTCACTACCACACAGATCGTCATGCACACTCCAGTGGACAGACGGTAAGAGGCTAGGGCTACAGATTGAAAGGTCAATGGCGGAGTATGTGCCATGCGCCACACTGAAGTGTGCGAAGGCACCATCATTTAAAATCGAGAGATCGAGCTGCGACAATAAATGCTCAACGATGGCGCCTCGACCTGTTGCCACTGACCCACCCCACAGAGGGTTAGGGGCGTTGAAGTCGCCCAATAGCAAGAAAGGTGGTGGCAATTGGGCTATCAGCGCAGCCAGGACATGCTGCGAGACATCACCATCCGGCGGAAGGTAAAGACTGCAGACGGTAACAGCCTGTGGCGTCCACACCCGAACAGCGACAGCCTCTAAAGGTGTTTGGAGAGGGACAGACTCGCTGTGCAGAGTGTGAAGGACATAGAGGCAGACGCCACCCGACACCCTTTCATATGCAGCCCGGTTCTTATAATAACCCCGATAGCCACGGAGGGCGGGGGTTCGCATTGCTGGAAACCAAGTTTCCTGAAGAGCAATGCAGAAGAAAGGGCGAAGGCTGATAAGTTGTTGGAGCTCAGCTAGATGGTGGAAAAAACCGCCGCAGTTCCACTGGAGGATGATATTGTCCATGGCTGAGAAAGGCGTGAAAGGACTGGGAAGGCAATTTACGCCGCTTGTTCACCCACTGCCACCGATTCAGTACCCGTACGAGAGGCATCCATGGCGTCTGAGGGACCAGCGAGATCAAGGTCCTCAGCGGACGCCAGAATCTCGACTTCATCCGCAGACGCAGAGCGCGAAAGGTGCGGTGGGGTTGGTGCCACCGCAAGTTCTTTGGCCTTAGAGGTCTTTCTCTTGGACTTCTCTCGCTGAACCTTGGGTTTCACCGGCTGGGAAGGCTTCACCGATTCAGTCTCCGGGACAGAGGAGGATCGTGAAGCCCTACGCCCGGCCGCTGGTGAGGACTTATGCCACTGGCGGCCGTCATCCTTCCCGCTGGTGGAACCATGGGAAGGGAGGGTCCCAAGGGAACTCTTACGGGCGAGAGTAGCCGAAGAAGTTAGACGCTTCTCCGGCTGAGAAGCGGGGACGGACGTCCCCGACGGGTGGGAGGAGGTTGCTCCTGAGGTAGGTGGTGCAGGAGCAACCGGTTGGGTAGAGCCTCCCACGGGCAAGGGGGCAGGAGGAGTCTTACTGCTGATCGAGCTGGCTGAAAGTCGTGAAACTGATGGGGCTAGCACAGTTGTTGTAGCAGCTGCATAAGAAGATGTCATTCTCACGGGATGGAGTCTGTCATATTTCCTTTTGGCCTCAGTATAGGTCAGCCGGTCCAGGGTCTTATATTCCATGATTTTGCGCTCTTTCTGGAACACTCTGCAGTCTGGCGAGCAAGGTGAATGGTGCTCCCCACAGTTGACGCAGATGAGAGGTGGGGCACATGGAGTATCGGGATGAGATGGGCGTCCGCAATTTCGACATGTGAGGCTGGAAGTGCAGCGGGAAGACATATGGCCGAACTTCCAGCACTTGAAGCACCGCATCGGGGGAGGGATATAGGGCTTGACGTCACATCGGTAGACCATCACCTTGACCTTTTCCGGTAATGTATCACCCTCGAAGACCAAGATGAAGGCACCGGTAGCAACCTGATTGTCCCTCGGACCCCGATGGACGCGCCGGACGAAATGAACACCTCTACGTTCTAAGTTAGCGCGCAGATCGTAATCAGACTGCAAAAGGAGGTCCCTATGGAAAATAACACCCTGGACCATATTTAAACTCTTATGTGGTGTAATAGTAACGTTAACATCCCCCAACGTGTCACAAGCAAGTAACCTGCGTGACTGGGCGGAGGATGCCGTTTGTATCAGTACTGACCCAGAGCGCATTTTAGACAAGCCCTTCACCTCCCCAAACTTGTCCTTTAAATGCTCGACGAAGAACTGAGGCTTTGTGGAGAGAAAAGACTCCCCATCAGCTCTCATGCAAACTAAGAATCGGGGCGAATAACTGTTACCTCCATCCTGAGACTTACGCTGTTCCCACGGCGTGGCCAGGGAGGGGAACGTTTTCGGATCGTACTTCTGAGCATTAAATTGAGCCCGAGAACGCTTAGAGACTGCTGGCGGCTGGCCACCAGCGAGAGATGATGTACCACGCTTCATTGCGGGTCATCCGCCCTGATGCCACCTACTCCGACCAAGGGCCCTCCCCACGGGCGCCACCCAACCACAGCAAAGGCCACCTGGCAGGATGGCCGTTGCCGGGAGTCCCGATACCCCAGTAGGATAGGCATCTACTCCTTGGCATACGTGGGGAGTTAACGGCGCAGGCATCAGTAGAGCGATCCCTGTGTTGTCAGGGGGCTACAACCAAGAGGGTACATGGCGGCCCCACCACAACGGACTGGCTACCGTGCTGGATCTTAGGTGCAAAAATGTCCAAGGTCGTCGTCGCAGTTAAAAGAAACACTGCAGAGTGCAGTGTGGTAATCGCACCCAGGGACGTATCCTCGCCCAAGAGATCGAAAACGAGCGGGACGCCATTGCAACGACGAGAAAGCCGGCTAAAGGTCTAATCGCACGACGGATACAGTGCACCATGTAAGGCGCCCTTCCCCAATTGGCTCGCTCTTCGGAATGATTTAGAAAGATGGAGGTCAAACCCGAGAGGGGACCATCACAGAAGGCCGAAACATTTGAGACTCCTTTTAGTCGCCTCTTACGACAGGCAGGAATACCGCGGGCCTATTCTGATCCCCGAACCCGCAGGGGGGAGTCTACTTCGCGCCGCATCGTCTGCTTATAGCGTGTCCACACCATCTCGTCCTCAGTGAACATTCTAGTGGGACAAGGACTGTTTACTATTCAGCCTTAGCATCTGGAATAATAGTTGAACTTCAGGATCTGCTGCCTGAGCCAATTTGTACGAGGTGTTCTTGTCACTAAACGTTATCAGCGTTTCACTGTTCTTCTCAGTCTTCTCTCACAGTGTTTCCCTCAGCGCAGTGTAAGTAGCTGAGTGAGGGTGGTGACGAGTAAAATCTCCGGTGGTTGTATCAGAAGTGCGATACAACATATGGTTCAAAAATGGTTCTGAGCACTGTGGTACTTAATATCTGAGGTCATCAGTCCCCTAGAACTTAGAACTACTTAAACCTAACTATTCTAAGGACATCACACACATCCATGCCCGAGACAAGATTCGAACCTGCGACCGTAGCAGTCACGCGGTTCCGGACTGAGCGCCTAGAACCGCTCGGCCACCGGGGCCGGCTGCAACATATGCCTTAAATGTTATTAAAGTATTTGATCAAACTAGACGAGTAGTTTTATTTCACGTTTACCACATATTTTAAGGATCAGTTCAAGAATGTTGTTAGTATATGCTGAAGAATGATTTACAAATAGGAAATAAAAGGATTTTTCTTATATGGACGCTAACTGCTATAACCTATGACAGAGGATTCAATATAGAATAAAAGAATAAAACTAATTTTATTACACTGATCCGCATTAAATTGCCACCATTAAGGAGCCATGCAGAAAATGTCAAATTGGCATGAAGTGTTCCACATGCTTGGATATGCAAATTATTAGCTTTTTGTGCACTACCGTACAAAGTAGGAGTAACGTCATCTACATTCCAAGGTAAGTTAATATTAAACAGCTGGTTTCTCATTTAGAAATCCCATACGAATGTTGTCTATTTGTGAGAAAATCATGTTATACCTTGTCTAAAGAAGAGAAACGTTTTGCAGCATATGTGGAACCCGTCAGCTGCAATATAGTGGCCAATCGAGCCTGCGGTTTAGCGTTCATGATACAGCTGCTCACGTTGGTCGGGATACCACGACTTTCATATGAAAATGAAGTTGATAGGCTCGGGAGAGCCATACTCAGAGCCACACAGGATCTCATCGCCCCAGGCAACAAGCATCTGAGAAGTCAGATATATTGTTCGCTCACCTGTGCAGAATCGTACACCCACGTTACGTATCTTGAGTCAAGATACTTTCAGTATCCGCTAATCTGACATTAGGTCCTTGCTGTTATCTACTACTAGCGCTACCCACCGCCAATTGGTGCTAGTGCGAGGAAAAGCTACTCCATAAAAGGAGATTGATCTTCCAGTTTAGTAGAAGCGCGCTTAGCCACGACGGTCAAAGTTGCATCTGCAGCCATTGTCCATGAGAAACCTCGTGGCGATGGCACCACCTCGGCCAAGTCACATTATGGAATTTGCACTGATGTATCTCAGCCTCGGTATCTGTACATGGTTAGACCTTCCTACTGTCAAACACAATTTTAATTGGACTTACCAGGTTTTAGCCCAGCTACATCTAAGATAACCCGCATTCTCATAGTTCCAGTGAACGAATTATAGCTCGTGTTAATGAGATTTCTCTCACAATGTTTGGCGGGTATCCATCGAGGACGCTTGTGTGTTACCTCTACCGCATATCTCAAACTGCTTGATAGCAACCATTTCCCTGGGATCTGTGGGTGTGGTCTGCCAAAGGGTTGCAGCGTGTCCCAGAAGTGAACTTGTATACTCCCATGCATGACCCTCCACGAAAGATTCCTCTCACCACTTTTGGTGAATCACTGCCGAGGACGCTTTCACTTTACTTTTACCACACGTCACACTCTACCGAACAATGCCCATTGACCAGGTTCTTAGGATTGAGTAGTTTTCGAGTAGTTTTATGAATAAACACCATTCCGGCTTTTCTAGAGCTCGGATACTCGTAAATCTCACGCCACCCGTAAGACCCAACACCCCAAACGACTGTCCCAGTGTTTACCACTTTACGCATAGTGACAAAGGCATATTGGGGTTAGCAAGAAACCTCTCTTAATGTTTCACGCGTAACCACCTAGGACGTTACCTGCTACGATACCCTACGATGTGCAAAACAACTTTTTCGATAATCGCCGTCCATTGTGCCATTTTGGCCATATGACAGTCCATACTAGCTTTCAACTAACTAGTGAATCCCACGAAGATTCTTGGTTCGTCGCACCAAATGATGGCCTGGCCAAATTACCCAGATGATCAACAAGCGAATTCCAACTCTTAGATCTAAGTGAATGCATGATATCAATTTTTTTTAAGAATACGTAGTTTTCGACAACCCACCTAACTGATATAACATTCTAACTTCAAGAAAAATGGTTTTACAAACATATGGATAAATCTAAAAAATAGCGAACGTTCATAAAACCCCAAAAACTCACTATGTAATGGATACAAGATGCGTTAGAAAAATATATATCACAAATGCAATTCGAACCTTAATGATTTAGTTGAAAGTTTATGACGGCTCGCATCTTCACAGTGAGTAGGGAATACTAGACATACTAACGAGATCACGTCACTTATTTTCGAACTGCACAGTTGTGGCGTAACTGAATAACAGTCATAACTTCAAAGAATTACAGAAGACAGTAGGCTAAAAAAAAGAATCCTTCCTCCAGAGACGTGCGATTTTTATGTCTGAAACTAGAGAAAGCAGTTGGATCTCTCATGAATGATTCCGTTCGTAATGTATACTAAAATGACACATCAAATACACATAAAAATGCTGTTCCTAGTAATGCTTAGAATATTACTTTGTGATTAGGACTCTCTCACATGCCATGGAACTCTGGTGGCAATGATATTCTGTGTATTGGTGGTACGATTCGGATAAACCAAGGATCAGGTCTTCAGCATTTCGGTAAAATGGACCGGAAAATATTAGTACTCTATGGCAAGTGCGGTGAAAAATATTGTAATGACATCGGACCGTGAGTAGGCTTATGGACGTTACGAAGGCACCAGAGTATTTCTACAAAATTCCTAAACGAAGGGGTTTGCATGACGATTCGCGGAAGGCATGTAATAATCACACATATGCTCGCTCAATGGCATCAAATGTGTGAGAATTACCGCAGTTCCAGTGATTGAAAAAATTCTTTGTCAGCTGACTAAATCAGGAAAGTCTGTAATTACCTTCGAAGCACCAGACTAGAGAAGTCATAGAAACTGCAAAGTAGAAACGTATACCCAAGTCGAAATAACGCGTCCACAATTTCACTATTTGGTCTAGAATATGAAAGGAGGGTATCAAAGTGTGAAAACATCGAAAAGTGTGGGAATTTAGCTGTCACTGCGTGATATCATAAACATTGATGTATGAGGAGGGGCAAGAGGATATTACTACTTACCTACAGTACTGTCAGACCATTGCAGTTCCTTATCAATTGAGATATAAGTGCCACTCTCCTAACTGGCTTGTATACCCAGTACTTGAAAAAATAAGTACTCCTCAGAGGAGGCTGCGTAATGCTTAGAGACGTCGCCTCTGGTGGTTCAAGTCCGCAGAATGGTGCGCAATCTCGATCGTCTGGAATGGTGGAACGCTTGTCTAATTGAAAAAGAAAACAAACTTGTTTCTGAAAGCCGATCGACCTGCACCAAAACACATGAAATGGATTTCATCTACCAGAAAGGCTATGGCTAATGATTTCTGGGATGAAAAAGGAGTTTTCATTTATTATTGGGTAAAGGGTAAAACAAGGACTGGCGAACATTACGCAAGTCACCTGGACCAACGGGATGAAAAAAGAAGAGAAGTAGTCTGGTTTTAAATTTCACGTTCAAGAAATCGTTCACGCAGGAGAATTGTACAAACATCAAACAGACTCTCGTATCGACGACATAGTAATAGCATCCCTGGCCTAGAGAAACAACTGAAGGAGTCAGAAACAAGTACTCTACAGTACTGACCCCTTACTTAGCTTGCATTTATCGCGAATCTCTTCTCTCGCCCAGCGCAACGTCCCAAGCGACAACAAACAAGCGCGAAGTCCCAAGCGACTGGAGAAAAGCGCAGGTGACTCTTGTGTATAAGAAGGACAAAAGGACGAACCTGCAAAATTACAGACCAGTATCCCTAACATTGGTTTGCTGCAGAATCCTTGAACATATTCTCAGTTCGAATATAATACATTTTCTTGAGACCGAGAAGCTTATGTCCACGAATCAGCATGGTTTTATAAAGCATCGCTCGAGCGAAATTGAGCTTGCCCTTTTCTTACATGATATACTGCGAACTATGGATGAAGGCCAACAGGAAGCTTCCATATTTCTAGATCACCGGAAATCGTTTGGCACGGTGCCCCATTGCTGGCTGTAAAAGAAGGTACGAGCATATGGAGTAGGTTCATAGATACGTGAATGCCTCGAAGACTTCTTAAGTAACAGAACCCAGTATCTTGTCCTCGACGGGGAATGTTCATCAGAGATAAGGGTATCGCCAGGAGTGCCCCAGGGAAGTGTGATAGGACCACTGTTATTCACTATGATTTTGTGGAAAGGCTGGGCAGAAGTTTGCAGTTGTTTGCCGATTATGCTGTGGTGTACGGCCAGGTGTTATCGTTGAGTGACTGTAGGAGGATGCAAGATGACCTATACGAAATTTCTGGTTGGTGTGACGAATGGCAGCTAGCTCTAAATGAAGAAAATGTAAGTTAATGCGTATGAGTAGGAAAAAAACCGTAATGTTCGGATACAGCATTAGTAATGTCGCGCATGACACAGTTACGTCGTTTAAATATCTGGACGTAACGTTGCAAAGAGATATGAAATGGAACGAACATGTGAGGATTGTGGTAGACTTCAGTTTATTGGGAGAATGCCAGGAAAGTGTGATTCATCTGTAAAGGAGACCGCATATGGGACGCTAGTGCTAACTACCGTTGAGTACCGCTCGGGTGTTTGGGACCCGTACCAAGTCGGATTAATGGAAGACATCCAAGCATTTCAGAGACGGGCTGCTAGATTTCTTACTGATAGGTTCGAACAACACGCAAGTGTTGCGAAGATGGGAATAACTGGAGGAACGCTCCACAGAAAATTTAGAGAACCGGCATCTGAAGCTGACTGCAAAACGATTCTGTTGCCTCCAACAAAAATTGGGCCTAAGGACTATGAAGATAAGATACGAGAAATTAGGACTCATACTGGAGCATATACACAGTCGTTTTCCCCTCGTTCTGTCTGCAAGTGGAAGAGGAAAGAAAATGACACGTAGTGGTACGGGGTACCCTCCGCCACGCACCTAGAGGCGGATTATGGAGTATCAGTGTATATGGTAGATCTTACAAAAGAGAAACAATTCACTCGCCCACAAAGGTGCTTTTGCGACAGGAAAGCTGAGGGATTCGAAGTATGGGTTCTTGGAATATTTTTCTTAATCACAAAACGTGCCACTCAGTACCTTCCACATAGTCCAAAAGCAAAAGAAATTTATGGCCGGGAAACGTCTGAAGTTCAATACACAACTTGTGATGGTCGTAGACTGATATTCTCCAGACCTTCTAGGAACACACATCAGAGGTAAAATTTACTACCTGGAAAAATGTTAGAGGAAATGCATTGATCTGAAGCAATTTCGACCTAAGAACCGTCCTTTACTGCCGCGCTGGGAACTTTCATCTTACGTCGTAAAATCGTGCAGAGTGATGCAGAACGTCTAAGAATCTACTTTCTTAAGTAGGTCCCAGGTGACTGCAAAACACGCACCTGGTCTAGGCCAAATGCTGCAGACTGGCACGTGGCTCCAAAACACACAAAACTCCTCTCTTTTGGAATGGGAACAGATGACAGAAATATTCCAAGGCCTAAAATAGTTTGATACGCGGTAGTCCAGAACCTAGGTTCCACCAAAAGCATACAAGTCGGCATAGACTGTACGCTATGGATTACAAAATTACTAATCTTTGAGACAGGAAATCTTTAATTACGTAATTTCTAAGGATTTAAATAACTACGGTCAAGGCAAAAGTTCACTACGAGGAGGACATTATTAGAGACGTTTAAAAATCAAAATTTTTAGCTCAGTCTTGTCTTTGAAATACGTTTAGGGAAAAAGGTTGTGAAACTGAACAAGATGGATTTTTCATAGGAGAAATAGTAATATACTAAATATATGACCCTGGAAGTATAGTACTTCATTATTTTAGTAGAATAGATTCCACAGCCACCGCAAATTACACGAAAGACAACCTTCTGCCACTTTGGTTGGCACTGATTGTATTAATATATCCTTTTATTTTGCATTCATCAGTGTGCCGCTTTCATGAAGTCATATAATGGCTTTATAATCAAAGACATGACACCAAATGTTTCTCGGACAATAGTGATGCAGCGTACCATTAGGAGTGTAAGATCCTACTGGACAATGTGCCATAACACCCTGCGACCAACTGATCGAAGATAAATCTGGATTAACGGTAAAGATAGGCAAACCCTTAAAGATTTTTGCCATTGTGTGACGTGATGAAAGCTATACTTTAACCAAAGTATTGACACTTGATAAGTTATATTAAACGATCATATGGAAATGACTATACCACCGACATTGCACAGCTGTGAATGCAAAATAAAATGTCTGCCATATCTGTGTTGCCAATATTCCTTCACCACAATAATAAATTATTCTGTAGCTAGACCAGTTTCCCAACTCCACAGTTTCTTCTACTGCATTAATTATTATTTTCGTAATTGTTAATTTCACACGTGAACCTCAAGTAGTTTATATTTCAAAAGTTATTCTTCTCCATGTTGGGCTTCTGTAATATGCTAGTCACTGCACAACCCTTTTCGACCTACCCGTTATGTATAGTATCTTTTCTGAAAACGTGATGACTAAATGACTTTTTTGTCTGTTGTTTACTTTGGTGCTGTTTTGGTACCGTATTTTACAGCTTACTCTGGGAATCACATATTCCTGTGAAGAGAAGTGATGTATCAATTGTAACAGTTCTTGTATGTTCGTGAACTGATTTTAAAAAGTAATCATGAAGGTATCTTTTGTTCTGTGGATAGCAATATATGTGTAAAAAAGGTATGCTTAGAGGAACTCATACTTTGATTCTTACGTGCGATGCTTCATTTCGTCCGCAGATATAATATTTTCTGGATCACCTAATAAACATACCAAGGACTTCGGTGCATGCGATGTAACCAGCAGAGATGGCGGCGACAACTCTAGGAAATCCGCTGGAAAGATCCGTGCATCCTACATACCCTTCGTATAAGCCCGAGACGAACTTACAAATTTCTGCACGCAATTCTAAGACATGATTCGCAGATAAGCTCGAGATTTCTTTCAAGAAAAGTGTTGTTGGACATTCCCCATCCTTGGATAATACCTTCCATAAACTAGGAGGGAGGTAGCGTGCGTGAAAAACGAGGGCTTATGTTCGTGATTGCTGCAGAAGAAACATCCCCTAAGGTTCCAGGAGACGAGCTACCGAGGAATGCACTACATCACTTCAATATCCATGTGTGCACCACGATAATGTACTCACAGCACAATGGAATTCTACTAAATGTACCAGACAGACGTAATGGACAGAAAATTCTGATTCCCCATTGTAAGAGATATCTGCATTCCAGCCTGGTGAAGGCCCTGGACAAGTCATGATTCAGATTGTGCCAATAATTTCATAAATCAGTTACGCAAAGTGTGATTATTATTTTTAGTGGTTAATTTTTTTACAATTTTATTTGTTGAGGCAGTTGTCTCTGGCACCCCGCTTGTATTTAAGATTGATCAATAAATCATTTTACTTCAATCGCTCTTGATAAGTAAGTTACTTATTTATTAAAATAATTAAAATAAAAACGTAACCGTAATTATGAGTATTCAGAATAGGCATTAATTTTAATGTACTTGTAATTCTCCAGGAGCAGCAAACGTTAAATGGTAGCTGTTACTTTTATCAATCTTATTCTTTGATAATAATATTACATTAATGATTTTTAGTTAGGACAGTTCGTGTGCTATTGAATGAAGGGAGTATTTGCTTTTTCATGTTTGTTTCGCTTCAATTTATTAAGGCATCATCAGTGGGCTTAAATACATATATATTTTCATTAGTATGTAGCACTTTCAACTTACGTATTCTGATACTGTGAATGTAAGCTACAAACAGTTCTGATCTGGGCTCCATTTGCTCAATGTATGTTTTATTACTTACTGTCTGTGTTGTGTTGATATTGCTCCACACGTGGTCTTAATTTACTGCTGGCAAAGCTGTTGTTCTGCTTTTCAGGACACCGACTGCACATAAACTTTTCCAAATTATTAATCTGGTTACTGTTATCTAGCATTGCCAACTGAGAAACGTATTTTTTGAAATCAGTGGTGAAAAGCTATATATATATTGTGTGTGTATGTGTGTGTTAAGTTGCTGTTTATTGATGTCTGGTCTTTCGTCAGTTACTCGCTCTCTGCTATGGCGTTTTGAATGCAATAGTTTTCTTTTATTGGAATGTCTTATTTATTGTGATTATTTATTCTGATAATTTGCATATTTTAGTCTATATTTGAGTGTAGATAACAATATTGATTTAAATGTTCTACAAATGGGACGTCATTAGTGTCACACTACCAACAGCTGATACGTTCTTTATGTCTTATACTAAAATTTCTGCTTGTCATTGCAACGTACATTGTGTTGCAGCTTTGAAATTTTAGTTGGTACATGCCTGGTCATTGGAATTTGTCACTCATGGTCGCTGAAGTGACAGAACTGACAAATTTCGTAAGGAAATTGCTGGTGGAGCCATGAGACGGTGGACCGATCGCAGGCAGTCGCACACCGCATTTGCACATAAAGAAGATAGGTGTTATTATATTATATTACGACTAGCGGCTGCACGGCTTCAATCTCACCTCATTTTTTATGCACAGATACAGATATAGTCCTCAGTTGTAATAATATTATACACCGGCGGCGAGGTAGCAAATGGGATAAGATGCGTAACACAGTTTTCTTCTGTTCCATTAAGAGTATGTTCTGTTGTCAGTTGAGAAATGTATAGTAACTTCCTTTGTTAAAGTAAGTAATAACTATAAAATGCTTAGTATCTCATCTGGAGGACAGCATTATCTCGTACAACATCTTCTCGAGAAGTGGCAGCACAATGCACAGCTACTTTAAGTGTATGGAAAAATTTAGATGTTTAATGCACCCATTGTCCATTTTTTTTCAATTGCTGTGAGTGTTCAAGTGCTGAAGTGTGTGAGCGAAATGGTCGATGTGGCTGACGTTGATATAGATTTTATCCGAACTAAGACGAGTTTTGACAAATAATACATTGTTTACTTTGGTATAAAGATCAAACCATTCTCATCGACAAGTTCACTTTACGCTCTAAGTTAGATCCGCCAGTACACAGATAGGAATCATGCCACTCATTTCATATCACACTGCCACAGTAACCTTCCATTAGATAGAAAGCTGTCTCAGGCTCAACCTATCACCGACTCTGTTGACCACTATCACAATGAGAAAAATAACGAAGTAAACTCAATGCAAAATTCATATTACAATCTGTAAAAATTTTACGTATTATTAACTTCGCACGGCGACAGGCAACCGATCAACAATTAGTAAACGAACGCCAATACTTCGGGGACGATGGATAAAGCTTAACAGTACCAAGTTCAAGTACCAAGTATTACAAAACATATTCATTATTAGTCGCTACACCTCAAAACACGCAGGACAAAGGATTGTTTATAAAACTTATGTGTAATTGAAAACATTACAATAATAAACGCACAGCTATGCGAGAATTCCTATAACATACGCTTTACAACAATTAGGAATTAAACGTATGTGCAGAGGGAGTACGCATTCATAGGGTTCCACTGTCACTATGTGTCTCTTCCATACAGGAATCGTCGACTGACTGGCGAAGTGATACCAGACCGTGCAGTCGTTACAAAACGTGGGCTGTGTGGAGTTTTGGGCCGCAGGACCATGTTCTGGACTATGTAACGTATGTAAAATGTGTATTTTGGAATGAATTTTCCATATTAATTACAAAAACTACGTAAACCATTTCCACTTTATTATTTACGTGGCATTCCCACACTGTCACTGATTCCTGCACTTATAAAGGCAGAATGACTCCATCAGCATTTACCATTCCTATGTAGTCATCATGCAGCATACAGTGACGCATTTATAATTTGCTAAGTTTCGTAACATTGTCAGACAGGTGACAGCCAGTGTTAGTGGAAGTACTTCGACACAATACCACTGTTTGCTGGTGTTTGATACGTACAGACAGTCTTCCACAGGTTTAAAACAACAACACCGATCTGCAATTTTAGTCCCTGCAGAGTAATACAGTTAAGACAGTTAGGCCAGTACTACTACTGTTCAATATCGTCTATAATCATCTGCCTTGCAAACTCACTGACACTGAGCAGGAATATTACAGCAGTCAGAACCCAATGAGAGCACATCTGAAAGAGCCAACTTGTACTCGACAAATCATGCTCCACTAATCTATCATTGGTAATAAAACGACTCAGGGGAATAGGAATTAGCATGAACAAAATACGATTTCATTACCACAGTGTTTACACACATACCTTCATAACATGTCAGCTACAATTTGTTGTCTCTGGAAGACCAACATAGCAACTGTGAGATTTCAAGATGCCTGAATCCATATATCAGATTCTTTTGCAGTTCTCAATTTAGCAATATTACACTTATTTATACATATAATAAAAGCATTTAGAAAACACAATTTGCAGAGGAAGTAACCGAACTTTACAACAGAAGCTTTGTATTCGAAATCTTATGTATTGTGATGAATAATAATACAGACAATTTTATTTTAAGTGCGAGATCAAATTTTGCCATTTGCTACCTGAGATTAGTAATCATGACTGTGATTAGCGACCTACCTGTATTTTATATGCATACTGCTGAAATCTACCACAAGTCATCTACCAAGGGAGGAAATTTAACGTTGTATATATTTATTGAAATTCAAGCCTAGGTGTCTTTTTATATGCGAGATGTCACTCCCAAGCAAAAAATATCTCCCACCAAGGCAACTGCATAGAACTACCAAATGTTGATGTCAGAAGTTACGCTAGCGTGTGGGTCATTATAATATACAACAATTTCGTTGAAACATAATTACGAATTTGTGTGATGCTTATATATAATCGAGAACATTATTTGTGATCTGGTAGCTGACACTGTATGGGTCAATTTGTTACTATTTTGCTACAAAATGGTAAAGTGTTATGTAGTTTCCGTTGTGTGATGGCGTTATGACTTTGATATCGGCTTTAGCCAGACTAAGACGAGTTTTTGACAAATACAAGTAGATGGTCTATGAGAGTTCTAGCACAAAGAGCATTTCCGAGTCAAATTTCCAGGGTGTTGACCCAAGACATAATTTCCCAGTTACCCCAAAACCAAAAAAATCTCATTTCCCCCATTTCGAAAAATTAAATTTTACATAAATCGAATGGAAATAAAAGATGATGACCAAAGCTGAACTATTTACAAAACTTAGAAAATTATACCAAAGGCAACCTTGATTAATTTAACAGAAAAGTAGAAAATTATACAAAATTTTTCATCGTTTTAAAGATTTTAGTATAACGATCTGGAAGAGTAATTCCTTATCTATTAGATTCCAATACACAAACAGTTAAAGGTGTTATACAAATTATTAATAATGATACAGAAATTATAAAGCAAAAATTCTCGAATCCTGTTGCTGTTCCTTATAAGATAGAATCAGCAGCTGTTAAACTCAAAACACTTTTAAGAGATTTACCAGAAATTTTAACAGAACTTAAAAAGAACGTTATTATCTCTTAAATCTAGATATAACACAAGATTTTGGAGGAATTTTTAATGAAGAAGAAACGATTAAATATTTAACAAATAATTTTAATTTTTGTATAAAAGGAGAATATAAGAAGAAATGTAATATAATTGTAGATAATAATTCAACTGTTGGAAAAGTGTGTTTAACTTAGATTAATTCTAATTGTAGAGTAAAAATATACAATACATTTATTTGCCAAATAATAAGTCCAAGAGTAAATAAATCACTAGGAAACCATACTATAGATTTTTTAAATTTCCCAAAGAAAAGATAAAGATATATTTGCATCCAATTTAGCTAAAAAAATGGCATTACAAGATTAGAAGCAACAATTTAAAACTATACAAATGAAAACCTCCCCCATGAACTATGGACCTTGCCATTGGTGGGGAGACTTGTGTGAGTCAACGATACAGATAGCCACCCTGGAGGTGTAACAACAGAGTGGTGTCTGTTGAGAGGCCAGACAAACGTGTGGCTCCTACAGAGGGGCAGCAGCCTTTTCGGTAGTTGCAGGGGTGGACTGATGATGACCTCAGATGTTAAGTCCCATAGTGCTCAGAGCCAGAGTCAGTTGCATGGGCAACAGTTTGGATGACTGACTGATCTGGCCTTTTAACATTAACCAAAACGGCCTTGCTCTGCTGGTTCTGTGAATGGATGAAAGCATGGGGAAGCTACAGCTGTAATTTTTCCCGAGGGCATGCAGCTTTATTGTATGGTTAAATGATGATGGCATCCTCATGGTTAAAATATTCCAGAGCTAAAATACTCCCCCATTCGGATCTCTGGATGGGAACTACTCAGGAGGACATCGTTATCAGGAGAAACAAAAATGGTGTTTTGTGGATCGGAGTGTGGAATGTCAGATCCCTTAATTGGGCAGATAGGTTAGAAAATTCAAAAAGGGAAATGCATATTAAAGTTAGATATAGTGGAAATTAGTGAAGTTCGGTGGCAGGAGGAACAAAACTTCTAGTCAGTTGAATACAGGGTTATAAATACAAAATCAAATAGGGGTAATGCAGGAGTAGGTTTAATAATGAATATCAAAATAGGAGCACGGGTAAGTTACTATGAACGCCGTAGTGAAATCATTGTTGTAGCCAATATAGACACGAAGCCCACACCTACAACAGTAGTGCAAGTACATGTTCCAACTAGCTCTGCAGATGATGAAGAGATTGAAGAAATGTATGATGAGATAAAAGAAATTATTCAGATAATGAAGAGAGACGAAAATTTAATAGTCATCGGGGACTCGAATTCGATAGTAGGAAAGGAAGAGAAGAAAAGTTATAGGTGAATAAAGAATGAAACAGGAAGCCACCTGGTAGAATTTTGCACAGAGCATGACTTACCCATAGCTAAGACTTGGTATCAGAATCATGAAAGAAGGTTTTATATGTGGAAGTCACTGGTGGGTTTCAGATAGATTATATAATAGTAAGACAGAGATTTTGGAACCAGGTTTTAAATTGTAAGACATTTCCAGGGGCAGATGTGGACTCTCACCACAATCTGTTGGTTATGAACTGTAGATTACAACTGAAGAAACTGCAAAAAGGTGGGAATTTAAGGAGATGGGATCTGGATAAACTGAAAGAACCAGAGGCTGTAGAGGGTATGACTGACAAGAAAGGGGGTAATAAATACAGTAGAAGAAGAATGGGTAGCTTTAAGAGATGAAATAGTGAAGGCAATAGAGGATCAAGTAGGTAAAAAGACGAGGGCTAGTAGAAATCCATGGGTAACAGAAGAAATATTGAATTTAATTTAGGAATGGTAAAATTATGGGGATCTGGATAAACTGAAAGAACCAGAGGCTGTAGAGAGTTTTCGAGAGAGCATTAGGGTATGACTGACAAGAACAGGGGTAATCAACACAGTAGAAGAAGAATGGGTAGCTTTGAGAGATGAAATAGTGAAGTCAATAGAGAATCGAGTAGGTAAAAAGACGAGGGCTAGTAGAAGTTCTTGGGTAACAGAAGAAATATTGAATTTAATTTATGAATGGTAAAATTACAAAAGTGCAGTAAATTAAGCAGTCAAAAAGAAATACATACGTCTCAAAAATGAAATCGAGAGAAAGTGCAAAATGGCTAAGCAGGGATGGCTAGAGGATAAATGTAAGGATATGGAGGTGTATACCAATAGGGGTAAGATAGATACTACCTACAGGAAAATTAAAGAGACCTTTGGAGGAAAGAGAACAAGGGTGATGTACTTGAGGGCAATATTATGGAAATGGGACAGGACATGGATGAAGATGAAATGGGAGATATGATAGTGCACAAAGAATTTTACACAGCACTGAAAGACCTAAGTCGAAACAAGGGAGTAAACAACATTCCATTATACCTACTGATAGCCTTGGGAGAGCCAGCGATGACAAAATTCTACCATATGGTGAGCAAGATGTGTGATACTGGAGAAATACCCTGACTTCAAGAAGAATACAATAATTCCAATCCAAAAGAAATCAGGTGTGACAGGTGGGAAAATTACTGAACTATTAGTTTAATAAGTCTCAGTTCAAAAATACCAACACAAATTCTTTACAGACGAATGAAAAAACTGGTAGAAGCTGACCTTGGGGACGATCGGTTTGGATTCCGTAGAAATTTTGGAACACATGAGGCAATACTGACACTACAACGTACATTAGAAGATAGCTTAAGGAAAGGCAAACCTACGTTTCTGGTATTTGTAGACTTAGATACAACTTTTGACACAGTTGACTGGTATACTCTCTTTCAAATTCTGAAGGTGAAAGGGTTAAATACAGGTAGCGAAAGGCTATTTACAATTTGTACAGAAACCAGATGGCAATTATAAGAGTTGAGGGGCTTGAAAGGGGAGCAGTGGTTGGGAAGGAACTGAACAGGGTTGTACAATATCCCCAATGTTCTTGAATCTATATATTGAGCAAGAAGTAATGGATACAAAAGAACAATTTGGAGTAGATTTAAAATCCATAGATAACTTTTAGTTTTGACGATGACATTGTGTCAGACACAGCAAAGGATCTGGAAGAGCAGTTGAAACGAATGGACAGTGTCTTGAAAGGAGGATATGAGATGAACATCAACAAAAGCAAATCGAGTATAATGGAATATAGTCGAATTAAATCAGGTGATGCTGAGGGAGTTAAATTAGGAAATGAGACATTTAAGGAAGTAGATGGATTTTGCTATTTGGGGAGAAAAATAACTGATGATGCTCAAAGTATAGAGGATATATAATGGAGACTGGCAATGGCAAGGGAAGAATTTCTGAAGAAGAGAAATTTGTTAACACCAAGAGTAGATTTAAGTGTCAGGAAGTCTTTTCTGAAAGTATTTGTATCGAGTGTAGCCATGTATGGAAGTGAAACATGGATGACACATAGTTTAGAGAAGAAGAGAATGGAAGCTTTCGAAATGTGGTGCTACAGAAGAATGCTGAAGATTTGATGGGTGTATCATGTAACTAAAGAGGAAATACTGAAGAGAATTGGTGGAGAAGAGGAATTTCTTGCACAACTTGACTGGAATAAGGGATCGATTGGTAGGACATGTTCTGAGGCATCCAGGGATCACCAATTTAGTACTGGAGAGCAGCATGGAGGGTAAAAATCGTAGTGGGAGACCAAGAGATGAATACACCAAGCATATTCAGAAAGATGTAGGTAGCAGTAGCCACTTAGAGATGAAGAGACTTTCACAGGGTAGATTAACATGGACAGCTACAACAACACAGTATCTGGACTTAAGACCACAACAACAACAACAACAAATGAAAATTTCCAATGAATAAAAGAACTTAATCCAGTAAAAGATTCTTTAGAATTATTAGAAAACTCGAGAGCATATTTCCAAAATGCACCATTTTATTCTGGTCCACTCGCTAAAATATGGGAAAAATTAACAGATATTCTACAAAACAGCAGTTTCATGTTTTTAATGATCTTTTACAATATGTCTATTGGGGAAATAGAATTACAAAGGAATTAACAGGAATACAAATTCGTTTACCAGAGAACCACAAAGAAAGAAACAAACTTATTAAATATAAACTTGTACTATGTTCTTTTAGTTTTAATTATTTACCTGTGAACTATATAGAAATTACAGAAGATCTAGATAACTCTGATATTATATCCATAGTCCAAAAATTTATATTAAAGCCAGAGAAACATACATTACTAAATCAAACACTGTGGTGAAAGAAATAGATATAGACGAATTAGCATTAGCTTGTAGTTAAAACGTTATTCCATTTGTGTCTAGAAAGAGAACAAATACTTCCCACAAACACTATCCTTTTGCAATTCGAGAAATAAAACCAATTACTCCAGCATATTTACAATCTAGTAAAAATCGACAGCAAGAACTAGCAAATATAGTAATCCAAGAGCAGAAAATTGATTACTTGTGGCAAACAAGATCTAGACAAGAGGAATATAAGAACAAACTAGAAAAAGAAAAAATTAAAGAAACTGAAGAAGAGTTACGAGATTATTTCAACAAACATTGGGAAGATTTAGATGTAAACAGTTGTACTTACATACACTTTTGTAGTAAATAACAAAAATAGGTTTCTATATATTGGAGCATTATGCAAATATGATGAAGTTAAGTCAGTTTATTTTACTGAATGTGTACTTAAAAACGAATTAATTAATATAAGTAAAAAAGAGAAAATTTAAGGAGAGAATGATTTCTTTTTATGATATATAATGGATTGGAATGATATTTTCTCCAGCAGAAAAACCTTTTATAGAAATAAGGGTAAATGTCACTAAAAATTCTAATGGAAATTCTTATCCTAATATAAGAGATACGTTAGAAAGTAAAAAATAATAATTTTTTAACAAAGCACTCAAAGAAGAAATTGATTATGTAAAATAGGATAAATAGTATGAAAAGTAAAAATAACCAAAATCAAAAGATTAGAAAGTTTAGAAGAAGGAGCAGAATTAATTATTTCTAGTTTAACTAAAATAGACTGTACAGGCAAAAAAGATATATATTTTAATCTGACAATATAGAAAGTTGTTATGTATCAAATTATTGGTTGGAAAAAGGAATCCAGGAGAGAAAAATAGGTCGAAATTACAAATTAAAAATTAAATTCTCTCTAATAAAAAGAACTCCAAATAAAATTAAAGAATGTTTAACATCTGTTGCTTAGTTTTCAACAACTACAAATTCTGGTACATTAATATTACTTTCTTTAAAACAGTTAAGAACTAAACCATTATTTTCGTCTTTATTATATTGTTGATAAACATACTTAAATATATAAATAATAATAACCATAATTTTTCTTCCATTCATCATTAGTTATATATATTTCTATATCAGTACTTCTAGGAGCTATATCTTTGGAAGAACTAATGTATACATTTATTTTAATTAAAGTTATATATAGGTTAAAATTTGTTGTAATAAATGGAAGAAGACAGAAATGTTAAAATTATAGATCTGATTATTAACAATAAAATGCATTACCAAGATATGAGAGAAAAATTAAGTAGTGAGATAGATGAAGAATAGCAAATAGAATGTTTGTATTTAATTTTACTTACAAATGGTTGTGCAAATATTACAGTTTATGATAAAGAAAAAGATAGTTGTAAAATTAAAACATGTATATAAACTGCATTTGCAATTGCTGCAAAACCATGAGCAAGTGAACCAATTGTTGCTAAATAAGGTAATGCAGTTAATAATAATAGAATAAATATGTGTTTTGTTAGTCCAGAACCTTCTTTCTTTTTTGTTAGATGGTCAATAATTTTCTTCACATCAGGAAACATTAATTAAACAAGGAAATCTCCAACAAATTCTTTCCATTTCGTTCTTTTTTGAACATCAGATAAAAATGGTTCAATAATATTTAATTGTTCATTATTGAGTTTAAGTTTAATTGATTTTGGTTTTGTTTTACCACTTGGTAGCAAAATATACTCAAGTGAAAAGTTAGTCATTTAAATTTTATAAACGCCATAAGTTTTTATTAAATTCCATTCTTAAGCCTGCTTCAGCTGGAGAGTCTTCTAAACCTATTCCTAATATGCGTTTTCCATACAAAATTCCTCTAACTGCACTTGCAGCTATTTTTCTCCTAAAGAACCATCATTTGTATGCATTCTTTCTTTTGCAAATAATTTAAGTTCTTTACCTGCTTCATGTCTCTCTACTAAATCGTTATTATCTCTATAAGCAATATCATGTTCTTTTCGTTTTTCATCTAATGAATTTCTTCTTTGATCTCCTCTAGCTGATCTTCCTTATAGTTTAGTAAAATGTCCATAAAATCTTTAGACTGGAAGATGCAGCTCTGGCACAGGTGAATTATTTAAAGCCCAATTTACTAATCCTTTACCATGTTTCTCATTTTTCCAAAATTTACATGGTAAATTATTCAAAAATCTGATTAAATAAAGAATTACTTTGTGATTATTAATAATCAAATCACTCAATTTGTTTGTTAGCATTTGAATTATTCCAACTTTTTCACTCTGATAATTTTTATTTCCAGCTAATTCTTGTCTATGAATTACTGTTAATCTATCAATTAAGTCTCTAACATCATTCATCCGATCATATTTGACTGGTTTTTCTAATTTTTATACTAAACCTTCTACACTTTTTATTATGAATCATTAAGATTTCTTTCTGGAAAACTAAAAAATATTATTCAACAATTGTTTTAATCAAACGATTATATTTTCTTCCACTACTTGATTCAATTTTATTTCGATTACTTTCATTAAATAAAGATCAAATTGTATCACTAAATCATCCAAAGTTATTTGTTTTCAGTTGAAAGTTTCATTGCTCCATCTGATCCTCTACATTCTCTTCCACCAATTTTTATTTTATCACCAGTGAATTGTAGTAGTAATTTATTAAAATGAACTGGTCTTAATCCAAAAATACGATCTTCACTATGATTCATAAATTATAAAATTCTTCCACTTATATTTTTTAACATAATTTTCTTTCATTTTCTTACAATTTTTTTTCTTTTCCATAAGTCTCTAATAAACTATTTATTTCTGATTCGATTAATGTGTAGTTATATTTAGCGATATTATTGTCAACCCATTCATGTAGAGGAATATCATTCAATTTATCTAAATAATGCTGATGATAAGGAACCATTTGTTTTTAATTGCACTATTTGCTTCTATTGTTTTTAAAAATGTTTTCTCCTAAACCTTCAATTCCTTGGTTAACTTTTTCTATTGTATCGATAACTGGTTGTTCTTTCTTTCTAAATTTTTTGCGTTCTGTTCTTGGTTGTTTTTTCCAGTCCTTAGCCTCTTCTTTTAGTCGTTCTTTTACTTTTTTATTTCGTTTTGTGTTTTTAACAATTTCTGAATCGTATTTTGCAAACATTTAAGAAGAATAAAATTGTAATGATCTTTATTATTTACATTTAATTCTTTAGTTTATAATTTACTTTCAATATTTTATGTTCAATATTTATGTTTAACATCTATGTTTTAGATTTATTTTTAATATTTGTGTTTTACATATACATTTCAGATTTATTTGTAGTGTATACATTTTATGTGTATGATTAATGTTTGTGTTACATGTTTGGAAAGTTCTTAAACTTTTGTCTATAACTTCCTTTATTATTTTTTCTTGCCATATGTATTGTTATAAAACCATATTTATCCTTATTCCGACATTTATTACATAATTCATTAAATTCATCAGACTTTCAATCTCCACCATCAAATTTATCATAAATATGATTTAAATTTGTATCATCTTGTCCAAAAATATTAAAAAAATTAAAATATCTGTAACTAATTGTTTTATCTTCCTTTATGTCTTCCTTTAGTTAAATTTTCGGTAACTATATCTTGATTTTCGGAAATGAAATCATCAAAAACTACAGCTGAATTTTCTTTACACTCATCTAATGTAATATTTTCATCTTTATTTTCAATAAAATGAACAATTTTTTCTGTACTTTTATCCTTAATTTTTTCACATCTTTTTAAAAATTCGTGATCTTTGGGTTGCTCTAAACTTTAGGAATAAACATATAATTGATTAACTTTTTCTAGTTTAACCATTTAATTGCAAATTGAATCCAATTTAGTACAAGTTGAAAATGTTTATTTTCAATTTCTTTTCCAGAATACCTATTTTTGATTGCCAATCTGTCGTATATTTCCATAATGTTTCTCCTATAAATGACTAGATTGCTTCAGTTGAGTGATAATTCTTCTCTTATGTAACAACGATTAACTGTTCCTGTAAAAGAAATGTATAAACACATTTCAATTGTTGGTTTTTAATCTACTTTTGTAACTCCCTATATTACTTTGAAAATTAATTACTTATATTATGGTGTAGATACAATAGAAATTCATGTTGGTCAATACAGTTAAAATTTAGAAAAATTTATTTATTCGAAAATTCCAAATACTCGTCTTAATGCAGATAAAATGTTAAATAGAATTGGTGTCAAAAGCGATAAAAAATTATACATGGCTAAAGAAGATTTGGTTGTAAATGTTTTAGAATTTAATAATCAAATTTTTGAAGCTAATAAAATAACTGTTGCTGAAGATTCCATGAAACTAATCCTTTTGAATTAATTAATGTAAATTTTAATTTGGCTGATGGAATATGCACTAAACATAATAATCATTTTCATTGAGAAACTATTATTAGTGCTTCAATGAAACCTAATTCTGAATTTGGTTCCCCAATAATTTATGAACCAAATCGTCCTATAAAAATTCCAAATTTCAATAGTATTAAAATTTAGAAATTACTATAACAGATGAAAATGATAGTTTAATCGATTTTAATGGTGCTAATGTAACAGTAATTGTAAAAATGATTTAATGAATTTTTTCCTTATTAAATCATAAACCAAATGGAAAGTTACCAATTTTATTCATATCCTGTTAATAAGAAAACAAAAAATAATTCTTGCTAACAAGGAAACTGAAATTAATATTAATATTTATGGTAATTGGATACAGCTTAAATTTTCGCAACTTTATGTGACTTTTGATGATATTCATACAGATGGAACTTAATTTCCTGCATATGATGATAAATCAAATATTAAACTAATTGATAGTTATGTTGCAAAATGGTTTGATGTTATTACTATTAAAAAAGAGAATACTATTTTATCTGGAATTGAAGATCCCTTTATTTCTTCTTCATCACTTTATGAATTAATTAAATACAGAAGGAAAAATTAAAACTAAGCAAAATGAAGTTCTTTATCCTTTAGAATTATTTGGTGGATTTTTTAAAAGACTAGAAAGAATTAGGTTTGAAGGTGATTTAACTGTTATTTTTACTTGGAGTTTTGAGAAAATATCAAGAACATTCTATTCTTTGTCAGACTTCTGATAATGATAATTCTACTCTTCTAAAGGGAGGTAAGATTGTGTTAAAAGTATGGAAATTCGTGTTCCTGCTAAAAAATATGGACCATGATATTAACTTCAATTAGAATAAGAGGGAGTTAAAATCCAAAAAGTCTAATTGCTTTCTTTGAAATTCAAACTTTTGAATTTGCTGGTCAACAGGAAAAAAGAAACTTTGAACTAGGTATTACTAATTATTATATTCTACAGAATTTGACATATCTTACTTTATTTTTGTTGTTTTCCAAACTAATCGAAAGAATAACCACTTACTTGTTTCTTCTTTATTTGATCATGTTAAATTACAGAATATCTGTGTTAAAATTGGAAGAAATGAAATTTTTCCAAAGGAACTATGGAATCTTGGTCCAACAAATTACTTCTCAAAAGCGTATAACTCTTTTAGAGATTTTAAAGGAATAACTCAAATAAATAATGTTGTAAATGTATGTCCTTTCAATTTTATTCAGAATTGTCCCATTTATGTTATTGATATGAGTAGAAGAATGAATGTTTTAACTACTCCAAAAACAACACTGAAGTTAAGTGCATTCTTTAATGAGAATATTCCAAATGATACTATTGAATATATTATTATATATGGTAAAAGGAATATAGCTTATGATTCACAACACAGAATGCCTACTGAAAATTTTTAATTAAGTAAATGAACTTCTTGCTTTCATTCTCTTTTGAAATATTACTGTAAAGCTAGAGAAGCCAAAAACTGAAAACTTTAGTTCTTGAAAAATTAAAACATTCCTCTCTTTAAATGTGTTAATTTTTTATTCCTTAATTTTTTTCTATATAAAGAAAACTGTCCATGAATGGTAGCACTGAAAGTCTATTAACTATAGTAATGGTTGTTCAGAAGTGTTCACTAAATTATCAGTGCATATATCTTATGTAATTTCTGAAGCTGAACATTTACCTCTCAAATTTGGAAACAAAATTTTATTACCTGTAGATGAAAACTATAAAATTAATCTTGCAGATTGTTATACTAATATCCTTAAAAACAATAATAATAAATTAGATAAACTTGTAAATTTACATTTTATTTATCGAGGTAAGGAAGTAAATAAAGATTGTACAATTCATGGTGTCAAGTTTGAATAAATTTTAAAAATTTTCTATTTTTCTGTTAATTAAATTATGATTTCCATTGCTGTAATTTTCTAAGTTCTTTATATAGGTCAGCTTTGTTCGCCATTCTTTATTTCCATTGTACTTATGCAAAATTTAATTTTTCTAAATGGGGGAAATGAGATTTTTTTGTTGTGGGGGAACTGGGAAATTATATCTTTGGTTGCCATCCTGGAAATTTTACTCAGGAATACTCTTTGCACTAGAACTCTCATAGACATACTACTAATACAGACAATTTAAATTGGAAATAATAATTAAACCTATACAGCCACATATGAAAGTGTAACTGAAATTGTGAAGGCGGATCGTGAGTCATGCCCTCGCAGAACAAAAAATTCAGCCTAGAGTTTTTGTATGGCCAGTTGTATTGACCGTGAAGCTATCTCTGAACTGTTGTCAGTTGAAAACAGTACGTTTAGACCACCCAAATGCAAATCGACAAATAGCTGCAGAGAACGCACTAGATGCAGAAACTTTCGGTACAAAACTCCATGGTGCATTATGACGTTAGCCTAGACATGCAACAATTCCGTATTAGATAATGTAATTGCAATAGGTACGGCTTTAAACGGTTTTATATCAGGTTTGTTTTGTTGTCTAATTTGCTGCAACCTGCAAGACCGATTTGTCCTAGGGCTAGCGTAACGCCTCTATACAGGGACACGCTCATTGGAGGAGGTGCAAGAGCTGGAATGTACTGGACATAGAACATTCGATCTAATGACGCACTTGTTGACTTACTGCGCAGGTATATAAATATGCGGAAGTATCTGTTGTCAATTTGCAGCGACGTGGCCTCGAGACAGGGCACCGAACGAGCAGTGAACACAAAATGTTGATGGGAAAACGGAAGCCATCTGAAAATTTGCGACAAACTCTAATATTATGTAATGCTGTTGCAACTGCTCTACCGGCCGGTGTGGTCGAGTGGTTCTAGGCGCTACAGACCGGAACCGCGTGACTGCTACGGTCGCAGGTTCAAGTCCTGCCTCGGGCATGGATGTGTGAGATGTCCTTAGGTTAGTTAGGTTTCAGTAGTTCTAAGTTCTAGGGGACTGATGACCTCAGATGTTAAGTCCCATAGTGCTCACAGCCATTTTTTGCAACTGCTCTGGCATCGCAACAAACGGCAGATGTGGCTACAACCTATCAAAAGCATGGTTACCTGACAAGCTATGACAAGAAAGGTAAGGAGACAGTCGCAAATGGAAGTTGAATGGAGTAGTGATAAGTCTACACTTTCTGCATCAGTGGAAACATCGAGCTCTGTAGAGGCATTTAAGTTGACTTGTGTTATCTTTGACCATACCATCGTCTGCCATTCCATCTATAACTGCTACAGACGAAAAAGCTGACAAAAATATTGCTACTGCAGTGTATACAACATTATGAGCCACACATGCGTCATGCACATGGAGGAGGCCTCTTAGATGCTGAATACCAATGTGTGCAGGCAACTGCTATACAGCAGATCTAGAAGTCACATCCTCGATTTAATTGTGGATGACTGGGCGGGTGTTGCAGGCACCAGAGCGGTAATAACTACTCCAGAACCAGTATTTTGCAAGAGTATTTGACCTGGAGAGCAATATCGAACTGTCCAATTTAGTTGCGGTACTAATACCGACGTCATTGTTGACATTAGGCAATGAAAAGTGTGTTGCTGTTATAAGAAACAATTTTAGAGATACGCTGGCCACAGGTCATATTTTACAGCAAAAATATCACCAACATACATTGCGCTGCACACAGCGTCATGGCATGTCATACTGGAATCCTGCTCAAACTACTAGCGAAACCGAGCCGCACGTGAAAGACAGGCCGCAGCGCTTACGTTACAGCACCTGAAGCTACAGTTCTTGAACGACTCTCAGTTGGGTGTTTCAATACGGGGAAGTAGTCGACAGCACACAACAGAGTTAAGACCTATAGTGGATACCTTTCCAGTTGATATATTGGTTTCCTCTTCACGAAGCAGAGCGTCCGCGAGGTCTGGCGGGATAGCTGAGTAGTGTGACGTCAAAAGTTCGTTGCGTTCTCCTTATTTCTCGTGGGCCCTCTGGCGAAACGGCGTGACGTCATTAGAAATAGGAAAAGCGAGAAATGTAAGAGAGAACACTAAATGTACATTGTTAATGCAAGCAGATTCCCAGATCACTCTGTTGTAATAAATGGAATGCTGTTGCTTGTTAGCTATTCTTGTTGCTGACAGTTTTGTAGTATTATGGGCAAATGCTGAAATCATGGTACTGTTGCTGAATGCAAAAATGCTTCATACTAAGTCTGCGGATGTCGTTTATCAGCGATTTCCGAAAGACAGAGAACTGAAGCGCAAATGGATGTCACACTGTAACAGAGCTGACCCTGTCAATGTCAATAATGCAAGGATTTGTTCAGATTATTTTCTCCCTGAAGATTATGAACGGACTTAAAAGGTGAGCAGCAGGGGAAATTAAAGGGTAACGGTGTGCTGTCATAAAATGTTCCAAGCTGGCATGGACATGCATTCAAGGCAGTCACATTCTGTTTTTCTATTTTAAAAAAAGCTTTTGACATTCTGAATAGAAAGAAACTTTGGAAGATAATGATGAATCATGGATGTACAGAACTTCTAATAAATGCGAAAAAACGTATATTTCAACAGACGAGTATCGTTCTAGATTTCAACAGAAAAATGACTAATGAGAAACCAACTAACAAAGGAGTATGACAAGGCCTGCTGTATCTCCACAACTTTGTTTAACATTTTCAGACATGAAATAAGGCATATATGGAAAACGAAATTTCAAAATGTATATACCTAGACAGAACGATTGTTTTAAATAACTTACTAAATGCCAACGATGCAGTGATCCAAGCAGATAAATAAGAGGACCTTCCAAAAGGAAATTAATGAAGTTTGACATAAAGATACGAACAGAAAAAACTAAGTCAATGGCCTTCATGGCGAAAGAACACATTAGAAACAAACTAGTGATACATCAAAAGATTTTAGAGCAAGTAAACCACTTCAGATACCTAGGCTGTGAAGTGGCATATGGCTACAGCAAAGATATATAAATTAAGCTTGGTAAATGTACCTGTGTATGAGTAACAGTTAACAGAAACCTTAAAAACAAAACCAGGAAAGATATTCCAATTAAATTCTACAAAACAGTTGAGTCCGCACACTGCTCTATGGAAGGGAGACCTGGGTGGATAGCAAAAAGCAAAAATTCTATATTCAGGATCAAGAAATGAAATTCCTGAGACGAGTGAAATGTTGCGTAATAGAAGAGAAACTAAGGAATCAAGATATTAGAGAAGAACAAAAAATCTTTATACTAAAAATTATAAAATTGTTGAATGTAGGAGAAAATGGAACGAATGCCTAAAAAGAATGGAGACTGCTAGACTCCTCTTAAAGGCTACAAAACGTAAGTGCCAAAGAAGAAGAGAGAGAGGAAGACCCCGCCCATCACCGATGGATACCATAACAGGCAATTTCGCCTAATACCTGAAGAGAAGAAAAAAGTAGCAATAATAATAATAATAATAATAATAATGCTATTTTAAAATAGATTTGTTTTATGAATACATAACATCAGCAAGAGATCGCCAATGTGAAAAAGAGAAGAGTATGAAAGAAAGTGCTGGCTGCTTTAGAAGCTTTATCTCCTAGACGTCCTGCTAAAGACGAAAGAGATTAAAAACTTGAGCAATACTGCTGATGGAAAAAACTACTGTTTCAAAAGAATTAACAAGGTCCTGCAAGCCAAGTATTCGAAGTATGTTGTGGAAGTAAATAGATGTGCTGCTTCTGCAATAAAACAACAAATTAGAGGTAATATAAATAGCATTTTGTCTAAGTGTTTCAGAATAAGCCAGACTATATCTTTACTTAGCAATAAAAAAGGGAGTGAAGTGGGGCTCAGAGACATTCGTGTGGGCATAAGTGGTCATACACAGCCCTTAGAATTCATCGTCTTACAAGAGTGTAGTCATGACGTCATTCTCGGATGAGACATTATGGAAGCTTCTCAGGCAATTATAGATTGTGGCCGCTCGAAGATTATGCTAGACGAGGTGAGATACTGTGGACAGGATCATACGCATCGCAGTGTGTGGAGACTGTGTGCTGGATGAAGTGATCATTCCTACAAGCATCACTAGAAAGGTAACTGTCATGTGTCATGCCATACTTCAACCCATGGATCTTGTAGTGGACTGTAAGAGAAGCATACCACTGAAGAATAACTAGGTCATCCCACCCTCTGTCGTCTCGTTCAAAAACGGATTCAGTGAATTGTGGATAGTTAACTGTCGCCGAGAACCGCACATCCTTCCAAGACGCATGTGCGTAGCAAATGCTGAACTGTTAATTGCCGAACAGCTGAGCGTCATAGAAACCTCCCATGCCGAGTCTGTGGGCGAAACTGGCGCTACCACTACGAGCAAGATCTTCTAGCTCTACTATCACAAGATCTCACTACGGAACAACAGAAGGAGCTACTTGCCATTCTGCAAGAGTTCCCTAAATGCTTCAATCCACAGGTGAAGAGCAAATTAGACAAATCGATGGTGAAAGCACCTGATTAGCACTGGAGACCACCAACCAATAAGTCAGAGAGAATACCGTGTGTCAGCAACGGAATGTCGAATAATTCGTGACGTGGTAGAGAAAATGATGAAGAATGTTATCATTCAGCCTTCGTAGAGCCCATGGTCGTCACCAGTGGTTCTCGTTAGGAAGAAGGATGGCAGTTGGCGCTTTTGTGTTGATTACAGGAAGCTTGATAAGATAATTAAAAAGGGCGGGTACCCTCTTCCACGATTTGACGATACACTAGATTGTCTGAAGGGGGCTAAGTTTTTCTCAACCATGGATATATACTCGGGATACTGGCCAATCGAAGTAGATGAGGCTGATCGTGAGGAAACTGCATTCATCACCCCTGAGGACCTGTATGAATTTAAAGTAATGTCGTTTGGTTTATGTAATGCACCGGCAACTTTTGAACAAATGATGGATAATCTCCGAAGTCACCTGAAGTGCACGATGTGTCTTCGTTATTTAGATGACATTATAATGTTCTCAGAGACATTTTATGAACACGTAAAAAGACTGAGGACCATTCTTAAGTGTCTCCAACAATCCAGGCTGAAACTTAATCCAAGAAAGTGTCTCCCTGGAGCAAAAAAATCAAAATACTTGGACACTTTGTGTCACACGAAGGTGTGCGGCCAGACCCAGAAAAGGTGAGATCTATAACGGAATTTTCTATTCCTAAAAGTATTAGAGATGTGAGAAGCTTCCTCGGATTATGTTCTTATTAACGTCGTTTTATCAAAGACTTTTGTATCAAAGCCAGGCCACTCAATGAGTTGTTAAAAGCCGACGCTAAATTTATCTGGGGTGGTGCTCAATAATATTCTTTCGATGTGCTGCGAAAAGCTCTGACAACTGACCCTGTACTTGGTCTGTATGATGAGAGAGGAATTACAGAACTACACACAGATACCAGTGGGTTCTGGTGCAAATTTCGGATGGAAAAGAGAAGGTTATAGCCTATGCTTCTAGGACATTTACAAAAGCCGAGAGAAACTACTCAACTACAGAAAGAGAATGTCTTGCTGTGATCTGGGCCATGTGCAGATTTCGACAGTATCTCTATAGAAGGTCATTCACAATTGTTACAGGCCATCATTCACTTTGTTAGTCCGCCCCGAGAGCTGAATAGTCAGCGTGACGGACTGCCGTCCTAAGGGGCCCAGGTTCGATTCCCGGCTGGGTCGGGGGTTTTCTCCGATCAGGGACTAGCTGTTGTGTCTTCATCATCATTTCATCCCCATCCGGCGATCAGGTCGCCCAATATGGCGTCGAATGTAATAATACCTGCACCAAGGCGGCCGGACCTGCCCCGTAAGGGGCCTCCTGACCAATGACGCCAAACGCTCATTTCCATTTTCATTTCACTTTGTTGGTTGACAGGTCTTAAGGATCCAACCGGACGACTCACTAGGTGGGCACTACGTCTTCAAGAGTATGACACTACCATAGTGAACAAGAGTGGAAGAAAACACGAAGATGCCAACTGTCTCTCAAGAGACCGTGTGCAAGACCATCAAGACTTTGATGAAGATAGTGACTGTCTCTCTGCACTCCAGGATCCCTCTGCTGATCAGAAGAAGGACGCCAAGATTTCTGAAATTATGCTTGCCTCAAATCGATCAGTGGATGTGAAAGGACAATTTAAGGTAGTTAATGGATTACTTTACAAGAAAACTTTGATCCGTTTGGAAAGAGGTAGCTACCAGTGATTCATAAACACATGCGCTTAGATGTTCTACAGAAATTCCATGGCACACCTGAAGCCGGACATTAGGTTCAAAAATGGCTCTGAGCACTATGGGACTTAACTTCTGAGGTCATCAGTCCCCTAGAACTTAGAACTACTTAAACCTAACTAACCTAATGACATCACACACATCCATGCCCGAGGCAGGATTCGAACCTGCGTCCGTAGCGGTTGCGCGGATCCAGACTGTAGCGCCTAGAACCGCTCGGCCGCCCCGGCCGGCCGGTTCAAAAATGGTTCAAATGGCTCTGAGAACTATGGGACTTAACATCTGTGGTCATCAGTCCCCTAGAACTTAGAACTACTTAAACCTAACTAACCTAAGGACATCACACACATCCATGCCCGAGGCAGGATTCGAACCTGCGACCGTAGCAGTCTCGCGGTTCCGGACTGAGCGCCTAGAACCGATAGACCACCGCGGACATTTAGGATTTATTAAGACATACGATAGGATCCGCAAGAGATTTTTCTGGCCAGGTTTATTTAGGAGTGTCCGTCTCTATGTGTCGCACTGTAGAGAGTGCCACAGGAGAAAGGCAGTTCCTCAGAAACCACCTGGCCAACTCAGACCAATTCCACCAGCCGAAACGCCTTTCCAGCGTATTGCAATTGGAATTGACCTCCTCGGACGATTTACTACGTTTGCTAGTGGCAATAGATGGATTATTGTTTGCACTTATTATCTGACACACTATGTCATTACAAAACCCATGAAAACAGCTGAAGCATTCGAGGTAGTCAGATTCATCGTGGAAGACATTGTATTAAAACACGGTGCCCCAAGGATCCAGGGAAAGTTTTCAATCAAATCTTGTGACAGAGATATACTGTCGGTGCAACATTACTCATCACATGACGACTGCCTACCATCCGCAAAGTAATGGGCTTACTAAACGCCTTAATAAGACCTTGGCCGACATTCTATCAATGTTCCTCAACGTTGAGCAGAGAAAATGGGATGAGGTGCTATCTTTCCTGGCGTTTGCCTACAACACCGCCAAACAAGACACCACAGGATTTACGCCATTTTTCCTGGTGCATGGGCGTGGGGCGACTACGACGACGGACACTGTGTTTACGTTACATCCTGATGACGTGGACGACGACTGCATCGGTCAGGTGTTAACCACAGCTGTGAAAGCTCGGCAGTTAGCTCGACTCCGCACGCTGCAGGCTCAAGAAAACGATCGCCGAAGGCATGTTGCGAGCCACCACCTTGTTGTCTACCAGCCTGGTGACCTCGTCTGGATCCTGACTCCTGTTCGGAAGGTTGGTCTCTCTGTGAAGCTCCTCAGGCGCTACTTTGGACCTTACAAGATTGTAAGACAGTTGTCTGATGTTACTTACGAATTTGAAGATTTCGAACCCGACACAAGACGACGAAATATCAGAGATACGGTCCACGTCCTTCGAATGAAGCCGTATAAGCATTCTGCAACCCAAAGTAAATTCGAAGCTCCAGCGACTGGCAGCAAGCGGAAAGGTGACGAAGAGCGTAGCGGCAATGGAAGTTCTGAGAAGATCACCGCCAGGGTGAACATCAGTCATCGAAAGTCGTAGTACGCGGGACCGATGACTCATTCCCGGAGTAGGAGGAATTTACACTGAGACGCTGTTCTGTTAAGGAAGGAGCAATGTCACAGTTACTGTGGTGCAGTGGTTATCATACTAGACGGTTGTATCGAGGGTTATGAGTTCAAAACATACATGAACAGCAAAATTTTACTTTCTATATTCGGCTCGAGTACAATCTAGAAGAATCCACAAATGTCAAGAATCCTTGTACTGGAATGTTCTGTAACTGTATATATACTGTATGTTAAAAAACTAGAAACCCGCCTCGATTGCGAAAAAAGCACCTAGTGTTAACCTGGACCATTTGTAGCTGCAGTTTATGGCGGGTCATGGCCCATCGAACATAGGCCGGTGTGAGGTGGAGGTTACACCATTAAGTTAAGTAACGGTTTAGACTTTGTACATATGTACTGTTTGTGTTTTCCTTTTTTCGTTTATAAATGTATAGCTATGGTGTTCTTTTAATCATTTACAAAGGTCTTCTTAGGCACTTGTGGGTTTTATTGTTCTGAAGAAGGTGTAGTTATCTACGCCGAAACCTAGGTTAACACTAGGTGCTTTTTTCGCAATCGAGGCGGGTTTCTAGTTTTTTAATATATTAACCAACGATTGCTGACACGCTGTGATGTTGAAGGTTCTTATATACCGTATGTGTTCTGGCCGGAGGCAGTTCGGGCCGCGCTCTTGTAGGTGCAAGTGCTGAATAAACTTTCCTTAAGTGAAGTTAGTGTTCGTCATTCATCTGATTACACCTTCTTCTACGTGACAATATAATTTTATTACAATTTGTCCTATTTATATCATAAACAGGATGCACTGGAAAGATATTGTAGCAGCGCAGAAACGACAGTGACTTAAGTACTACTTTTAATGATAAAATACCAGATGATACATTTTTGTTTATAAGTATACATCAAAAAAAGAGTTTAACTTATGATGCACAACGCAGGATATTATTTGAGAATTTTTAGCTTTTTCTTAATTTTTACATTTTTTAAAGTTATGAACTTTTCTTAATCTTCTATTATTTTCTTCAACTTCATCATAAAAAATGGAATTTATTTATATTTGTCAGTTTTTAATATAAACTAATCAGTATCCAAATTATTAAACAGATCTACTATCTCTTCAACTGTGCCAATTTTTGGTTTTGATTTTTCGTTGTTATTTTTCGAGCCCATTTACAATGACAAAATTTTAATTAGAAAAATATATTTGCACATATTTGTACATAAAAATGTAAATAATTAATACACAGAAACAAAATCTTTCAGTGGAAATGGTAAATGATTTATTGGTAAATTATGACAATAATCTGATTTTTTTACAATCATGAAAAAGAGAGTATTTGGCTTTTGAGTTTCTTCCTAAATATCTATAACATTTTCATTATAAAACAAAAATACAAATTCATGTACATCATCTCTATAAGTATTTTTAATATACCATATATTAAAGACTATAAGACACTTTTTTTCAAAATCTTGCATCTAAAATTCAGGAGCAGTCTTATACTCAAAATTAATACAAAAATGTCCAGTGTTTGATTTAAATACCCACCAGTCTTAAAAACGGCCATATATTTGATGGCACGCGAAACCTATCTATGTCTACCAACATTGGATTCAACTGGTAGCAACAGTGCACCAATGCAACGAATATGAGTTGTGGGGACTCACAAGCTTGCTAACACTGTCTTCCTCCTGCCCCGCCTTCACAAATCCGGAACACTTTCTCGCCATCATTGCAGTCTACGTGCCAGTGAACTTGAATTAAAAGTGATTTGTGTTCTCAATAACAGTACAATTTTTTGTTAGTATCTAGTTTTGTACTGGAAAAAAGTAAGAGGTATTCATGTGATGCAGGCTGCAAACTGAAAGTAAAAGCATTTGCAGAAGAAGATGGAAACAGAGCAGCTGAGCTGCATTACGGCCTTCCACCAACAGAAAGGAACCATTCACGATTGGCGGACTAGTAAAGAAGAACTAGAAAAAATAAGGAAGGCTGGACATGAAAATAGTAGATTGAATGCACAACGACCAAAACTAGAAAATGACAATGATATGCATTCAGGAACACCATCAAAATTAGAAAAATGATTCAAAAACATGCTTGTAAGCTAGCACTACAGTGAAACTTTAAGGATGGAGTTGGTTGGTGCTATAGGTCTATGAAGCATCATAGACTTAGCATGCCAACCAAAACAGCTCTGAAAATGCTGCAAGAGGATGAGGAGAAAATATTATCTTTCCATCGCTTTATTATACAACACTGAAACAAAACCTGTAAGGTGTCAGGCAAATCCAACACGTTTCTTGAAAACCCTGACATGATAGCAAATCTGGCAGTATGTCACATAGCTCCGAATAAATCCTGACATTAAATTAACCAAAGTAATACGATCAACGAGTAAGCAAATGGAATACCACAGACTAACACAAGAACTCCTAAATGCATGTCATACCTTCCAACCGTGAAACAGACGCAGTTCCGGGGGGAGAAACGCGAACAGAAGCCGAGAGCAGACTCGTGTAAGCTAGGAGGCCCTACGATAAGGGATGGACACCCACATCGCCGGCAGACCGCCAAGACCACCCCCCAGCCTATGTTAAAAGATAGAGCCCTCCAGAAGAACAGTATAGATCTTAAGATAACACTAAAAGGGCCACACCAGCTGCAAGTTTTAGCGTGAGGCTATACGCGTCTCTGTTATGTTGCAAACGTTAAAAACATTGCCCCACCACAAAAAGTATAACGTTTCTCATTGGATAGACAGAATTTTTGTAGGCAGAGATTAAGGTTAACATTGAGACCCTGATTGGTCAGTTGAAAACACAGCCAGATATCTTTTTCTTAAATCCACTTATATAAACTGTAGTAAAGAGAAGTTCGAGAGAGCTGCTTCCGAGACAGCGAGGTGTGTGGAGCTACGCCGCCCGCCGCCCCGTGACGCTGCCTAACCACCGACAAAGTGATGAATGCACGCCATGCCGCATAAAAGCACATAAGACTTCACTCAGAACTGCAGAAGTCTCATCCATTATATCCCCTTTTTGCGTAATACTAGTGTCGATCGTCAATTAAAACTTTGTAGTATTCACATTTGCTACTACAAGTTGAAATCTGAAACACGATGATTTTTCTGTTATATAATTATTGAGAAGCCACATCAGCCACTGTAATTTATGAAAAGTTAAATAAGTAATTAAAGATAATTGAGGGTCACTGTAGACCATTTTGATAGTTTTCTCTTTATGAAACTTAATTTAAACCTAGATTATAGATGTGATATGGCATAGGTCATCCTTCGATACATTGTAGAACTTGGAAACCCATTCAGGGAATATTAGTTCACATTTTTGTAGAACATAGTTGGTTTTTATCATCCTGTATTAAAATATCTCCTTTTCTCAATAGTGCAATTTATAAACAATGTTTTGTGAGTAGAATAAAAATTCCAATGGTAAACTTAACTGCATTTTCGACGTTATTTTACTAGCTAACTAAAAATAGGAAAGCCTTGAACCCCTACTACTAAATTTAGTTAGTATTAAGATCCTTTTACAGGGAGTGGAGTGGTGCTGACGCTGAAATCATCAAGTATTTGATTATATCATCGCTAGTCTCACTGAACTCTTCTGAACTCTACATGTCATGTGTGGTCTGGCGTCTCCTTACCAGCAACAGGTCCCAGGTTCAAACTAGTCAATTCCCTAAAAAACACTCCCAGAGCGTCGTTGCGCGAAAGTGGTAGGGAGACACGACTTAGAACAAACAGACACTATACAGAATGTTAGAAACCAGTGGGAAACTAAGCCGAACAGCGAATGCAGACGAAACTCCTCTCACATCCGAAATGCCGAGTAACAGAACTGTTGGTATGAAAGGTGCTACAACTGAAAGTATAAAAACATGTGGACATGAAAAAAATGCACTACACTGTTGTCCTTTCATGTAGTGCTAACGATATCAAACTTAATCAAATAATCATTTTCAAGCACAAAAAGTGCCAGAATCTTGTGAAATACTGCCAGGTGTTGTTGTTCATGTGCATGACAATGGTTGGGTGGACAAGGCTGGTATGAATTATGGATTAACAGAGTGTGGGAGAGAGCAAAGGTGCTTTATTGAAGAAGAGTTCTCTTTTTGTGCTAGATAGTTTAGTAGTCATTTGAAAAATTCTGTGAAAGGGAAACTGAGACAAGGAAATATGGAGTTTGCTGTTATTGTTGGAGGCCTTACTTCACTATTGCAACTCCTTGATGTCTCGATAAATAAAACATTTAAAGTGTATGTGACAGACGAATGGAACAAATGGATGATGGATGAAACCCAACATGACTTCACACTTAAGGGAACTTTCGAACGACCTACAATCAAATAAGTGTATCAGGGAACTTTAGAACGACCTACAATGTAATAAGTGTGTCACTGAATAGAACAGTAGTGAGAAAGAGATAGAGAAGACATTATTGTTAAATTTTTCAAAAAATGTGGCATAACAATGCCCTCGATGGCAGTGAATTCCATCTTATATATGAAGAGGACAATGATGATAATGAAGAGGAGGAGGAAGAAGTAGAAGAAAGTTCTTGTGACAATTTTCAGGGGCTTTAAAGGTCAGTTTGATTTTATAAACTAAAAATTTTTTACGCTGGATTTGCAATCTAATAATAAAAATGGTAAAAATGTTATTTTTTCAAAAATTGCTTAAAAATTAAGGTGTATCTTACAGCCCTCAGCATCTTACAGTCTGTACAATATGGCAGTCAATTCCATTATTATGGTTTTTACTCTTCTAGTGTTCTATAATTAAAGAGGATTTAAAATGAAATTTTCAAATAGCACACTGACCTTCTTTCCCTTTTGATTTGTTATTTCTCTCAACAAAAATAATTTTGTTAAATTTAAATTCGTCCAAAAGATTAGTCATATTCGATGTCTTAGGAAACTTGTCACATTTTTCTGTTAAGTTATTATAAAATAAGTAGTAAGAAAAGTATTTCATTATTTTTCCATAATTATCAGATTTACATTTTTATATTAAACATTTTTCTATATTTTCATAGTGAACACACTTAAAATTTTATTTTAGACATTTTTCTGTGTAAATGGAGTCTCTACTTAAAAACTCAACAATGCAAACAATAATAAATTGTTTAAGAAAATTAATGAGCTAGAAGTAGATATTTTATATAACAATACTGGATGTGATATTGGAACACGCAAAATGGATAAAAATGTGTATGGAATTAAATAATGAATTTTAAATTATTTTACCAGACATTACTTGAAGCTAATACAAAATTGGGATTAACATTTCTTTGAAGATAGAAATATTAAACTGAGGTGTTGGGGAAGCAAAAAAACAATATGATTGTAACGGATTTCACTACCTAGAATTTTTACTTTAAAATATTTTAGCGGTTTTTATTTAATTTTCATGTTAATATATTTTAATAATCTGTTAATGTTTTATCAATATTTTTGAAATGTTATCAACATTTTCAAGGAAAAAAGAGATGAAAATTAGGAAATGATTTGAAACTTATATATCTAGATTTTATACTTGAAATTACATGATTTTTCTTTGAAATATTTCTAACATATTTAAAAAAATATTTGGACAAATTATACAAATGTTCGAGATTGTTGGGAAAAATGTTCTAAAAATGACGAAAAATCATTTACATTTGTGACCCTAAAAGTACAAAATAATTGTACATTCTGGGTAATTTTTCACAAAAATTGGAAAAAGTAGTGAAATTCCAAGGGAATTCTGAGGAATTTTGTGATTTTTGACGATTTAGGAAAAGTAAGTTAGAACATACATTTACATTCTACTAGTAAACAAACCTTGGTCGCTGTGATTTCCAACTTCCAGATATCTCTATCTGTGTGTCCCAAGACAAATTCAGATCTGTGCAATGCATTTTATTCTAAGAATCGATATTAAACAATCACTGTTTTTTGTTGGCTTTGGAAGAAAGGTATCTTTATCTCTTATTACATAAATTTTTCTGTCTCAGAAATGTTTATAATGTGGATGAAATGCTTAATGCCATTTCACTTTTGAAGAATTCAAATAAATAATAAAATGATTCGCATTACTCTCAATAATTCTGGTGACTGGAGTTGCTGTGGTGACCCTGTTTCTGTATACAGTATAGCTAAAGTAAGGATGCAAAATATTGAATGTGCTGGCCTACCATATTGACTTCTTCATGGGTAACACCTACACATTATACTGAACAAACTGCAAATTTGCTTCCTATAGCTAACTGAGTAGAAAGCCATCTTATAAGTTGTTCGACGAAAAATGTCTATTTAAGTGACTCAGAGCTAGTGTCTTCACTTGTTTAAGTGGATGAAGGTGCTTACTTTGATATGATTGGACAGGGGCTTGAAGATCAATCTCACTTTGATAGGTCTATTCCATTCCACATGACCCTTCTTCCTAAAACCATTCACAATTTTTTTCTAGGTGAAGGGCGTCTATTTACTTTACACAGGTTTTAGAGCAAAGATACTGACCCTGAGTTTATTCTGTTCTGTTCCGAAATAGCCCACACACAACCATACTGCACCTAAATTTTTCCTTCTATGGCTATGTATGGCACTGAGATTGGAGACAAAGGAAGCTAGTTAGCTCAAACCTGTCATTGGGTGACCAGTTTCCAACTACACGTAAAACTTTATGCAAATACAGATTTATTAATGTAATAAGGCTGTTCACCATCTACTTTGCTTTAGAAGAATTGAGGCCTCATATAGTTTCGTGAATCTTCCTATGGTGTTTTTCACAAACTTCTTTATGCCTGAAACTCCTTTCACTTGACTTTCAGTCATAATCAAGAATGAATAATATTAAGAAGACATTATGGTACTAGAACATTTCCATTGTATCTAGTATAACCCCAAGCATCGTGGGGAAGGGGGAGGGGGGGCAATGGCCCTCTTGGCACGCTCCTGCGTCTGGGCCTGGCTGTAGGATCTGCATCAGATAGGACTGACAGATGACATCGAAATAGTTCAAAGAAGGGCAGGTCATTTTGTACTCCTACGAAATAGGAGAGAGGGGCATGCGTATCATATGCGAACTGGGGTGGCAATCATTAGAACAAAGACGTTTTTCGTTGCGGTAAGATCTTCTTATAAAATGTCAGTCACTGACTTTCTCCACAGGTGAATATACCGGGTGATCAAAAAGTCAGTATAAATTTGAAAACTGAATAAATCACGGAATAATGTAGATAGAGGGGTACAAATTGACACACATGCTTGGAATGACATGGGGTTTTATTAGAACCAAAAAAATACAAAGTTCCAAAAATGTCCTAGAGATGGCGCTTCATCTAATCAGAACAGCAATAATTAGCATAACAAAGTAAGACAAAGCAAAGATGATGTTCTTTACAGGAAATGCTCAATATGTTCACCATCATTCCTCAACAATAGCTGTGGTCGAGGAATAATATTGTGAACAGCACTGTAAAGCATGTCCGGAGTTATGGTGAGGCATTGGCGTCGGATGTTGTCTTTCAGCATCCCTAGAGATGTCGGTCGATCACGATACACTTGCGACTTCAAGTAACCCCAAAGCCAATAATCGCACGAGCTGAGGCCTGGGGACCTGGGAGGCCAAGCATGACGAAAGTGGCGGCTGAGCACACGATCACCACCAAACGAGGCGCGCAAGAGATCCTTCACGGGTTTAGCAATATGGGGTGGAGCGCCATCCTGCATAAACATCGTACGTTCGAGCAGGTGTTTATCAGCCAGGCTGGGGATGATGCGATTCTGCAACATATCGGCGTACCTCTCACCCTTCACGGTAGCACTGACGTTTTGCTGTCCAGCGCCATCTGTCCGACATTTTGTGAATTTTGTTTTTTTTTTGTTCTAATAAAACCCCATGTCATTCCAAGCATGTGTGTCAATTTTTACCTCTCTATCTACATTATTCCGTGGTTTATTAAGTTTTCAAATTTATACTGACTTTTTGATCACCCGGTATTTTATTGGCGCCTTCCTATATCGGGAGGAATGTTCGTCATTATAAAAGAAGCTCACACAGAAATTTTTAAGTGTTCGTTATTCCAGTGCTGTTCAAAAGTGGAACGGTAGAGGAATAGCTTGAAAGAGGTTCGATGAAACGTCCGCCAGGCACTTAATTATGAATTGCAGAGTAATAATGTAAATGTAGGAAAAGACATAGAAGTGCATAGGTTCACCATTTCCCCGCAAGGTGTCCTTGAAGGGTTTGACGTTCTACTTCCCTTAGGCCAGGGCCGGCCACGGCGTGCCAAGCTTCACGTGTGCTGCGTGTGCTGGCTGCGGGTGGGCTGGGACCCAGTCTGTCATTCGGCTTTGCTTGTTCATTCTTGGAAGTACCCGAACAGCGCGACATTTAATTTAGCATTGCGGTGCGACATTTTGCGGTCGGCCCAACTCTCTGAGTTCGGCAGAATCGGGGTGTCAGCGATGTTTACCATTCGCTGAAGGAGGTTCCTAGGTCCAGCGGCTCTTTGCACGAAAAGAGACACAATCTTGTAAAATGAATGGGAATAACAGAAGAGAGGGATGAAAATTCTCAATTCGCACGAGCGATGGGTACTGCTTATTTATTACGAAACAACATTATAGTACCATGCAGAAATAATTTAAACTTTTTGATGACAATGAAAGAACAAAAAATTACAACGATCGACAGACGAGATTCATTGTTCTGTACATCACGAAGCACTTTGTGCTAAATATGAAGGCATAAAGCACTTGAAGAAATTAGTGGTACGAATAGTAAAATTTCTGAAGCTGCACCCATTATCCCATTTTCAGTTGCAACAGTTTTCAATGGAAATGAACGGAAAGTATTATGACTTCATACATTCTTGTAAAGTGCATTGGATAAGTCAAGGAGCATGCCTGGAACGATTTTTCGATTAAATCTTGCTACTGTTGAATGTATGAAGGAAAAATGAGTGCAAGGAAGAAAGAGTATACGGAATGGATTGCAGAGTTGACTGCCACTACCCACAGTACGACATTGCAAGGTAACTTCTTTCTGACTTGATGGTGTGTGTGAAGTCTTATGGGACTTACCTGCTAAGGTCATCAGTCCCTAAGCTTACACACTACTTAACCTGAATTATCCTAAGGACAAAGACACACACCCATGCCCGAGGGAGGACTCGAACCTCCGCCGAGACCAGCCGCACAGTCCATGACTGCAGCGCCTAACACCGCTCAGCTAATCCCGCGAGGTTGACTTGATGGGGATGCATCTAAAAAGAAAATCGCGTTGGAGAAGGGACACATTCTGACAAAGACAATCCAGTTCCTAAGCTCACTGGCGTGAAGGAAAGCACGAGGTCTGAAGTATTCATTGTCGACTTGCAAGAATTACAACCCTAGTTTCATAAACGCTTTGAGGAGACTGTCAATCTTACATCTGTTTTGGAGATGTTTTCGAGACCGTTTGTCATTTCAATTGAAAGCACCCCTGTGCATATGCAGATGTAACTGATTGACCTGCAAAGTTAATTCCAGTTTCAATTACACACTTTTTTACGTTAAAACTGTCCAGGACGTCTACGTTGCTTTTCTCATGTAGATTTTCCATGAGCTTACAAAAGCGCTACAACATTTCGATCGACGTATTTGAGTGAAACACGTTCTTCGATTATGAAACTAAATAACTCACGATTACGTGACAACTTTAATGTGAAACTCTGTGAAATTATCTGCATCTGTCTGTATGCCAACAGTTTGTGTCAGATAAAAATAAAACACAAGAGTTCAAGAATTCATTGTGTTCTTGGAAGAGTAGCAAGGATAGTTTCCTAAACGTTTTTAGGTGACCGTCAGTCTTACACGTGTTTTCGAACTGTTTGCGAGTCCGTTTGCCCTTTATGTTGAAAGCACCCCTGTGGTATGTGTGGATGTAACTGATTGAACTGCAAGAAAATTCCCGTTTTAATGACAAATATTTTTACATCGAAACTGTCCAGGAACGTTATGTTATTTTCTTCGGGTAGAGTTTCCATGTCTCCATAATGTTGTTGCAGAAGTGCTACAATATATCGATTGACATATTTGTGTGAAAGATCTTTTCTTGATTATGAAACAAAATAAATCACGATTACATGGCAAAATGAGTACGAAACTCAGTGAAACTGACTGCTTCTGTCCGTACGCTGACAGGTTATACCAGACAAAAATTATATGATGTCTTCCTCCTCCCAAAACTAATTACTTAATACTGAAAACTTGTTTTGTTTGACACCTGTGTTGTTGAGAAATGTGAAATATAAAACCAAGTCAAATGCAATACGACTGCGTGTTCGCTGTTTCCCCTCTTCACGCTCTTCGCACTCAGGCAGCGCAGCGTGGCGGTGGAGGAAATGTGAAGCAAGTCTTGACTTGTGGGAGCTTTGGTCCTAGGGCCCAGGCATGGCCCACAGGCCGAAATCCTGGCCACTCCTGCCTTAGGCCAACGTTCACAGAGCCACCGTTGGGAGTTGGAAAATCCAAAGATGGTTCATTTGTTCCACTATCAACAGAAATTTACCATAAATGTGTGGACTGATATTGTTCACAGCGATGTGGTTCGGGCTTATTTTCCACCGAACACGTTTGGTAGAGTAAATTACTGTACAGGAGGTGACAAAAGTCATGGGATCTCTCCTAACATCGCATCAGACCTCCTTTTGCTCGCCATAGTGCAGCAAATCGACGTGACATGGACTCAACAAGTGACTGGAAGTCCCTTGCAGCAATATTGAGCCATAATGCCTCTATAACCATCCATAATTGCGAAAGTGTAGCCGATGCCAGAGTTTGTGCATGACCTAATCTCCCGATTATGGTCCACAAGTATTCGATGGGATTCATGTCGGGCAATCTGTGTGACCAAATCATTCGCTCGGATTATCCAGAATGTTCTTCAAACCAATCGTGAACAATTGTGGCCCGGTGCATGACGTATGTCATCCGTAAAAATTCCATCCTTATTTTGGAACATGAAGTCCACGAATAGTTACAAATGATCCTAAGTAGCCAAACATAATTCCCTGACGATTTCCGAAATAGAATGTCCCATGCGCCTAGCTCCAAGTACGATTCCGCGTTCAGAGTGTGTTAACTCTCGTCGTGGGGCCATAATTACGTTGGAAACATTTTCACAAAAATCACCTGAGTACAAATGACAACTCCGCCAATGCTCTGCCTTTTTATACCTCGTGTACGTGATACTACCACCATCTGTATATGTACATATACCTATCACATGATTTTTCTCACATCAGTGTATCTTCCTCCTTGAAATACTATTGAAAATGTTGGACAATATTCCACTAGCAGTCAAGGAAAGATTATGATTCCAGTTGGACGGAGAGCCACCACACTTTGCTATTGATGTCAGTGAACATTTAGATAATGTTTTCCGCAGTTGTTGGCTTGGGAGACGTGGGCCAGTAACGTAGCCACACGTTCTACCGACCTCTCTCTTATCGATTTCTTTTTGTGGGGGGAGATGAAACGTTTGGCGTGCGACATTCCATAAGAGTTGGTTGTCCGTTTGGCAGAAGCTACAACCGTTATTCGTGAAACATCTGGCTGTTTTGGACGTGTTAGACAATCTTCAGTAAATAACTCTCATACATGAAACAGCTTCAAGCGTCTGATTACTTTACATATGTTGACGTTAAAGTTGTAAGTGAGAAAAAGTTTAGAAAAGGTTTGAAATTGTGGTTAAACTTCGCTGGAATTCGCTAAGGGCTCTCATTGTCAAACACTGGATGAGCACAGTCTGGGGAATTTGGGCTATATTTTAAGTAAAAGCTAGTTTTTTCCCCGCTTCTCAATGTTATGACGTCATACTTCCTGAACTATATGTCGTACAATGATATGTTTTTGCACGTACCTTTAGTGATATATGTAGACACTATCTGCAAGAGGTGTTGAGAACAGAGTTCGTAGTAAAGAAGCAATAAATCAAAACGTCATGTTTGATGCTAAAGTGTTACTGCATGAAGACCGAAAATGTAGTAAGTGATTTACTTTCCTACTTTTATCATTTTATGGCAGTGTTAGTGAAAAAAGTTTTAAATTAAACTGAGGTGACAAAAATCATGGTATACCTCCTAATATCGTGTCGGAACTCCTTTTGAACGGCGTAGTACAGCAACTTGATGTGGCTTGGACGAAACTAGTCGTTGGACTTCCTCTGCAGAAATATTGAGCCATGGTGCATCTATAGCCGTCTATAGTTGCGAAAGTGTTGTCGGTGCCGGATTTTGTGCACGAACTGACCTCGAACTGATTCGGTACCATAAATGTTAGACGGCATTCATGTTGGGTGACGAGCGATCAGATCATCCGCTCGATCTGCCCAGAATGCTCTTCAAACCAATAACGAACAATTGTGGCCGGATGGCATAGCATATTGTCATCCATAAAACTCCATCATTGTTTGGGAACATGAAGTCCACGAATGGCTGCAAAGGGTCTCGAGTAGCCAAACATAGCCATTTCCAGTCAACGATCGGTTCAATTCGACCAGAGGACACAGTCCATCCCATGTAAACGCAGTCCGCACCATTATGGAGCCAGCACCAGCTTTCACAGTGCCTCTTTGACAACTTGAATGTGCTCTGCATCACACTCGAACCCTACCGTCAGCCTTTACCAACAGAAATCGGGATCCATTTGACAACGCTACGGTTTTCCAGTGTGTAGGGTCCCCCGATACGGTCATGGACCTAGGAGGGGCGCTGCAGATGATGTGCTATTAGTAAAGGCACTCGAGGTGTCGGTCGTCTGCTGGCATATCTCACTGACGCCAGATTTCTCCGCACTGTACAAGCGGATACCCAAGCAGACACGTCCGTCGCACGTCCCACATTGATTTCTGCTGTTATTTGCTTGTATATTAGCACTTACTTCTCTACGCAAACGCTGCTGCTCCCGGTCTTTAACTGAAGGCCGTCGGCCACAGCATTGTTCGTCGTGAGAGGTGTTCTCGGCACACTCATGACACTGTGGACCTCAGAGTAATGAATTCACTAACAGTTTCCGAAATGGAATGTCCCATGCGCCTAGCTCCAACTACCATTCTTCGTTCGAAGTGTGTTAACTCGCGTTGTACGGTCATAATCACCTTGGAAACCATTTCACATGAATCACCTGAGAGCAAATGACAGCTCTGCTTTTTTTTTTTTCTTTATTGAGTTTCGATTCCCCCCGAAGGAGGCGGGCTGGTAGCAGCTTAGTACGCCGCTCTTCAGCCTACAGAATTTGTTTTAAAAAGATGAAGATAATAAATAATAAAAGCTGGTGATAAAATCGGTGACTTAAATGGTAAAATGGCGGAAAATTGTGGAACGTAAAACATAAAACAAAGGGTTGATGATGATAATAAAAGACACAGGAAGCAGAAAAATAATAGACAGAGAATTAAAAAACACGGTGACAGTCTGGTTTCTGTTTGCAAGAGATATAAATTCACACCCAGTGACAGCATGATTTCTGTTCGCAACACTTTGGAGAGACGCACAACACTAAACACTAACTTGAACACTGCACTAAAAAGTTGGCACAAATATGACATACCGCAGCCGAGGGCAGACGGGGGGAACCTGGACAGATGATGGGAAAGAAAAGGGGGGAAGGAGAGGAAAAAACGAAGTGGGGGGAGGGGGGAAGGAGACGATTGAGGATGAGGACCCATAAGAGGGGGGGGAGGGGGCTGGGCAGACGTGAGAGGGAGTGGGGAAAGGCAGAGGAGGGGAATGCAAAAGGACTCAGGTGGGTGGGGAGAAGGGAGGCAGAGAGAGGTTAGGTGGGGAGAAAACAGGATGGAATGGGGGGAAGAGGGAGCCCGGGGAAAGGACAGAGGAAAGGAGGGGGAGATGAGGATCACAGTTGATAGGAGGGATAAATGGAGGGAGAGAGGGCATCATCCGGGAGGGGGATTTGATGGAAGCCACCTTGGGAAAGGAGATAAAGGGTGTAGAGATGGAGGGTAGGGGGGACACAACAGTGAAGGCGGGGCAGAGGGTGGGGGTTGGAGAGGAGAGGAGCAACCAGGGGATGAGGGGGATCAAGGCGGCGGGAGGTGTAGAGTATGCGAATATGTTTGAGGAATAGGAGCAGATGGGGGAAAGAAATCAGGTCGTAGAGGATCTGCGTGGGGGACGGGAGGTATATACCCAAGGTGAGGCGGAGTGCATAGCGCTCAAGGATCTGGAGGGGCTTATAGAATTTGGGGGCGGGGGGGAGCGGTTATCCAGGCGGGACTGGCATAACAGAGGATGGGACAGATTAAGGATTTGTAGGTGTGGAGGATGGTAGAAGGGTTTAACCCCCATGTCTGGCCAGAGAGGAGTTTGAGGAGTCGGAGGCAGTTGTGGGCTTTGGATTGGATGGAGCAGAGATGAGGGATCCAGGTGAGGTGACAGTCAATGGTGAGGCCAAGGTAGGTGAGACAGCTCCGCCAGTACACTGAGCTTTTATTCTTTGTGTATGCTGTACTACTGCCATCTGTGTATGTGCATATCATATTCCATGACCTTTGTCGCTTCAAAAATGGTTCAAATGGCTCTGAGCATTATGGGACTTAACTGCTGAGGTCATCAGTCCCCTAGAACTTAGAACTACTTAAACTTAACTAATCCAAGACCATCACACACAACCATGCCCGAGGCAGGATTCGAACCTGCGACCATAGCGGTCGCGCGGTTCCAGACTGTAGCGCCTAGAACCGCTCTGCCACTCTGGCCGGCTGTTGCTTCTGTGTACATGTGTGGTGACTGTCTTATCGGACATGTCCGAATGAACAGACACCACATATTCATGGAACTGACTCGTCTCTATGGATAATGAATCCACCACCTTCTGTGCGGATGCACCATTACGTTCGACCTCCTGCAGGAATCTCTAAGTAGCGAGCATGTAGGACACGGACAGGGACTGTGGATAGGTGGCGCTAGGTTGTAATGTGTGTCGGCCGGGAGTCGTCCCGAGATTACCCGCGCAACTGCGGTAAACACAGCGTGCGGGTGGCGCAGTGGTTAACCGCAACTGCCTAGTAAGCAGGAAGTCCTGGGTTCGAATACCAATCCAGCATACATTTTTTACTCGTCACCTCTGATTGGACGTAAAATCCCGACGCAGCTGACGTCAATAGTTCCTTTCCTTTCCTTTATCCCCACCTGTACCTTCAAATTACATAATATGTAATACTAGTCTTCGCGTGTTAAACTTTTAACGTAAGATTATGACAGCATTACAAATTTTAATTTTAATTCCTGGATTCGGTGAATAAATGCATGAAATAATGAAAATCAAATTTTTGTTGCCTTTGGAAGCCGCTAGATAGGCATCCTGCAACTGGTTCCGGGTTCCATAATAGTCGCTTAGTAATATAGATTAGTAACCAGGTGCCAGTTGTACAATGCAAATAGACGACGTTTTCAGCAACATCTCTAAAACAAATTTCTTCGCACTGCAGTGTGAACACCGTCTGTGAACATCACTCGTTTCTAAATCTTCATGGACCCCTAGCGCGAGAACGTTGCTCCTGTAGTCCAACATTGAATTGACGAGCGAATTCCTGCTCTACGGCTCCTCTGTCAGAAAATCCTAGGAAGTTCTCGTCATATGTACACTGTCTGACGAAGAAAGTGGAGCACCAAGAAGAGGACGACTAAATGAAATAAAGATTCACAGCCTGGAAACTTCATTACCGGAAATTTCTAAAGCAGCCACGAGCAGAGCGTCGGATATGTGAAAAGAAATATTGGTGGGAGGCATCGTATCCACGAAACTGAAATACATGGGTTTGACAAAAGTGTGGAAACATCGCGAGAAATGCGTCCTTGAACATTAATACAGATGCTAGCCAAACCTACAGGTTGCTCGGTTGTACGAGTATAGTTGTATTTGTTCACGAACGGCACCTGTGCAGTGTCCTCAATCCGTTGCGTCAGTCGTGGTAAGAACAGTGTTCTGTCTCGTTGTGAGTGCATTATGTCGGAGCAAAGTCAGTCCGAATGTGAGAAAATTGAATGTAGCCATAGTGTTTGGTGTTTCAAGAGGCACCATATCGACTATCTATACTGCATACAGGGAATGCAGAAAAACATCGTCCACTAAATTAGGACGCGGCCGAAAGTGTATGTTGAGTGATCGTGACGGACGGTCACTGAAGAGGATTTCCATCACAAATAAAAGGACTACAACTGCAAAAGTCACTGCAGAACTGGATGTCGCATTTATAAACCCTGTCTGCACCAAAACAATCGGAAACGAACTTCGTAAGCAGTGAACTTCAGGACGAGCTGGAATTCCGTGTCCAACAAAACAGACAACACTCAGTCACACTAATATAATCGAGCACGACGGCTCCATGACATACACTGGCGTAAAAAATATCGCAACATCAAGAAGGAGCTGTGCGACATGAACGAAAGTTGCTAGCCCGTTTCTACATCTGGAAGACGATGTCTCTTCAAATTTTGCTCTAGTTGCATAAGAATAGACCTACTAATGTCTCTATGAGGACCTAAATCAGGTTTGCTTTAAATACATGCTGTGATGGTCGTAATCGTTAGTTACTTTTAGATTGGACGTGGTGAGTTGGTGTTAGTCAAGAGTGCCTTTAAGGGGTAACAGACGCTCCAACAGACGATTCAACTCGCTTTATTTGTTCATGAGACCCAGAAAATATTAGATACAGGCTCCCAGGTAGATGCCATTTTCCTTGACTTCCGGAAGGCGTTCGATACAGTTCCGCACTGTCACCTGATAAACAAAGTAAGAGCCTACGGAATATCAGACCAGCTGTGTGGCTGGATTGAAGAGTTTTTAGCAAACAGAACACAGCATGTTGTTCTCAATGGAGAGACGTCTACAGACGTTAAAGTAACCTCTAGCGTGCCACAGGGGAGTGTTATGGGACCATTGGTTTTCACAATATATATAAATGACCTAGTAATAGTGTCGGAAGTTCCATGCGGCTTTCGCGGATGATGCTGTAGTATACAGAGAAGATGTAGCATTAGAAAATTGCAGCGAAATGCAGGAAGATCTGCAGCGGATAGGCACTTGGTGCAGGGAGTGGCAACTGACCCTTAACATAGACAAATGTAATGTATTGCGAATACATAGAAAGTAGGATCCTTTATTGTATGATTATATGATAGCAGAACAAACATTGGTAGCAGTTACTCCTGTAAAATATCTGGGAGTATGCGTAGGGAACTATCTGAAGTGGAATGATCATATAAAATTAATTGTTGGTAACGCGGGTGTCAGGTTGAGATTCATTGGGAGAGTCCTTAGAAAATGTAGTCCATCAACAAAGGAGGTGGCTTACAAAACACTCGTTCGACCTATACTTGAGTATTGCTCATTAGTGTGGGATCCGTACCAGGTCGAATTGACAGAGGAGATAGAGAAGATCCAAAGAAGGGCGGCGCGTTTCGTCAGAGGGTTATTTGGTAAGCGTGATAGCGTTACGGAGATGTTTAGCAAACTTAAGTGGCAGACTCTGCAAGAGAGGCGCTCTGCATCGCGCTGTAGCTTGCTGTCCAGGTTTCGAGAGGGTGCGTTTCTGGATGAGGTATCGAATATATTTCTTCCCCCTACTTATATCTCCCGAGGAGATCACGAATGTAAAATTAGAGAGATTAGAGCGTGCACGGAGGCTTTCCGGCAGTCGTTCTTCCCGCGAACCATACGCGACTGGAACAGGAAAGGGAGGTAATGACAGTGGCACGTAAAGTACCCTCCGCCACACGCCGTTGGGTGGCTTGCGGAGTATAAATGTAGATGTAGATGTATCAGCACCTCATTGAGTTTCAAAGAGTTCGTGAAATAGGACTACGAGAATCAAGATGTTCCTTCTGCGATACTACAGCAAGACTTGACACTAATATAGCCACTGACACCAGTGATCACGAGAATGTACTGTCGCAAGAAGACCGGGCTCCGGACGGCCACACGGCGCTTACCGAGAGGAAGGACCATCGTGTTCGGCGTATGGCTCTGGCGCATCGTACTGCACCTGCAGCAGCACTTTGAGCAGCAGTTGGCACCACAGTGACACAACGAATTGTTAAAAATCGGTTACTTCATGGACAGCACCATGCCACACGTCTTGGTGCAGGGGATGGCTGTCTGTTGGTTAGAAGGAGGCCAGTTGAGGGCCTTTAGCCAGCTTGTCTGCGTGCTAGACACACTGGACCTATATACCTTGAATTATGGTCTGTGGAGCGATTGCTTCTGACAGCAGGAGCACTCTCATGGTTATCCCACGCACCCTGACTGGAGATTTATTCGTCAGTCTGGTGATTCGACATGTTGTGCTGATTTTCATGAACAGCATTCCAGGAGGTGTTTTCCAACAGGATAACGCTCGCCCACAGGATAACGCACGCCGACATACCGTTATTATAGCTCAACATGCTCTACAGAGTGTCGACATGTTGCCTTGGCCTGCTTAATCACCATATCTGTCTCCAATCGAGCATATATGGAACATCATCGGACAGCAACTCCAGCATAATCCACAAACAGAATTAACCGTCCCTGTATTGACTGACCAAGTGAAACAGTCATGGAGCTCTATCCCACAGAGCGATATCCGACACATGCACAACATAATGCTTGCCTCCATTCAACATTCTGGCGATTACACCGGCTGTAAACGTACCAGCATTTCGCATTTGCAATGGCGTATCTTGCGCTTACAGTAACCTGTGATCTTGCAGTATAATCACTTAAATATGTTATCAGAGAAATGTATTCCCAAAATTTCGAACCCTACATTAGCTATTTTTTGGTGTTGCTATTTTTCTGTCAGTGTATATTCAGGTGTAGATGGACAAATATCGCTCAAACCCCTATGGGCATCAAGAATTTCCGAGTAGGAGGTGTAACTGACGAGGGACATTGCAATGCAGCGTGCGATAAGTTGATAATTTTGGCCAGATGGGAGGCGTGTTTAGGCGGCGAAGAGCGTTAAGGCAACCGTTCTAGAGAAGCGGAACACCCAGGTTCGAGTCTCAGTCCGGTACAAATATTCAACTTTCGCCATTGGAATTCCACTGTTCTCTGTGCTGCTGGGAGTCGTGATTTCCAACCGACCCCTTTCCCTTTCTTCCTCCTTCCTCTGTTTCAGAAAAAGAAAGTCATTTGATTGGATAAGTCTTGTTTCACACAATTTGCAACTTCTGGCCGAGATTACATCCCAAAACAAAAACGTGGCTGAATTCTGATGATGATTTGGGCAACCATATCGAGGTATTCCGTGGGCCACTTAGCTACAATGCGAGGTCGCATTACTGCCAAGGATGATGTGACCATTTTGGCCGAACAGTTCCATCCCATAGTACAATGTTTGGTCCCTGTGGTATCACATATCGATGCCACCCTACCCGTATCTTCAAGTTGACACCAGAATTGCAAGTTTCTGTCAGATGCCGGCAATGGTCTCTGGCGACCTGGCAGACCCAATTGTCTGTGCCCACTCAGCCACACCTCCAAAGGCTCCATACCATGGGTGCTGCCTGTCCCGTGATATAGGATGGCCGGCGGCAGTCAGACGATCCACTCGCACTTGAGTCTTTTCACTACATGATGCTAAGCAGGGTCTGATTCCATCCTTCATGCTTTAGTACAGAGAGCATCATTGTTGTTATTGTAATAGCTGGACTCTGTCTCTTGCTGCACTGTTTGTAATGAGTCTTTGTACGCTTGGAGAAATACAAATTATGTGAATATTCTGTTTACTGTGTTAACCTGTTTGCTAATCACTTCTTCATCTGTACAGCTTTCCTATAACGATGGTTGCCTCACCACTCTGTAGCCCACCTCTCCTTACCATCGTGTACGGAACCTTGTACAACAGTCCCTAATAATGATGTTGTGTTCCAAGACAGCAGGGGCCCTGTTCAGGCAGGTCTCATCATCCAGGACTGGTTTTGTGAGCACGAGGATGGATTTACACCTCTTCTGTGGCCACCACAGTCACCAGATCTCAATATTTCTGAGCCTTTGTGACCGACTTTGGAGAGAAGGGTAGGTGATTACTATCCAACTCTATCATCATTACCTCCACTTGCCACTATTTTGCAGGAATAATGGTACAAAATTACCTTGAAAATCGTACAAGACCTGCATTTATCCAATTCGAGACGATTGGAAGATGGTTTGAAAGTTAACGGTTTTCCTATACCGTATTAGGCGTGGTACTGTGTTTTTGGTGTTTCCATTTTTGTCCACCCTTTGTAAAAGAACTAATAAAAATAATAAAATGAATTAGAAAGGGAAAGCTAGAGAACCTGAAGACATTCCTATGTAATTAGTATATAATGACCGAAATGCTCACCTTGAACATATTATGCACGGTCCAATGACATTAATGTGGGCACTGCCAATGTTCGACGTCATGTATGGCCTCAAGAAGTTGTTTTAAATCCTCTGCAGGAATACTGAGCCATACTGCCTCTGTAGTCGTCCATAATTGCGAAAGTGTTGCCGGTGCAGAATTTTGTACACAGATTGACCTCTCACACAAATGTTTGATGAGATTCATGTCGGGAGATCTGGTGGCCAAATCATTCTCTCAAATTGCCCGGAATATTCTTCAAATGAGTCACAAACAATTGTGGCCTGGTGACATGGCGCATTGTCATCTATAAAAATTCCATCGTTGTTTGGGAACATAGCGTCCATGAATCCCAATTACCCGAACATAAAGTTTCCACCAGCGCACCTCAGTCCATGCCATGTAAAAACAACCCACACCATTATGGACCACCACCGCTTGCACAGTGTGTTGTTGACAATCTGTGTCCATGGCTTCGTAGGGTCTGTGCCACACTCGAACCACACCATCAGCTCTTACCAATTCAAATCGGGACCCATTTGACCAGGACACTGTTTTCCAGTCGTCTAGGGTACAACCGGTATGATCAAGAGCCTAGGAGAGGTGCTGCAGGCGATGTCGTGCTGTTAGCAAAGGCACTCGCGTCGGCCGCCTGCTGGCATAGTCCATTAACGCCAAATATCCCTGCACTATCCTAACGGATACGTTCGTCGTATGTCCGACGTTGCTTTTTGTGGTTTGCTGATTGTCTGTTTACACTGACAACTCCACGCAAAAGCCGCTGCTCTCGGTCGTTAGCGGAGGTCGTCAGTCACTGCGTTGTCCATGCTAAGGCGTAATTCCTGGAATTTGATATTCTCGGCACGCTTCACGCTCTTGACACTGTGTATCTCGGACTATTGAGTTCCCTAACGATTTACGAAACGGAATGTCCTATGCGTCTAGCTTCAACTTCCATTCCGCGTTCAAAGTCTGTTAATTCCCGTCGTGGGGCCATAATCACGTTGGAAACTTTTTCACGTGATTCACCTGGGCACAAATGACAGCTCCCGAGCAAGGATTGTCTAGGTGAAATTGCCCTGTACTGATGCTGCAGTGTTTACTGGATGGGTATTGCTGCGAATCAGTGTGGAATTGTTTAGTTACTGCTTCTCGTGTTTGAATGTGTCTGTGTGGAGCCAGGAATTAGATTTGATTGGGAGGACGGCTGGTTGTGGCCCTACGGCCTGTCAAGCAGGGCCACGAACTGCTTGTAGTAGTCGGCAGCGTCATTGCACCTTCTGAGGCGACGGATCAAAGGGTTTTAGGACATTCTCGTCTTGTAGTAAAACTTCATTGTGTACTCAAAAATGGCTCTGAGCACTATGGGACTTAACTTCTAAGGTCATCAGTCCCCTAGAACTTAGAACTACTTAAACCTAACTAACATAAGGACATCACACACACCCATGCCCGAGGTAGGATTCGAACCTGCGACCGTAGCGGTCGCGCGGTTCCAGACTGTAGTGCCCAGAACCGCTCGGCCACTACGACCAGGCCGGCCGGAGTGGCCGAGCGGTTAAAATCGCTACAGTCTGGAACCACAAGACCGCTACGGTCGCAGGTTCGAATCCTGCCTCGGGCATGGATGTGAGTGATGTCCTTAGGTTAGTTAGGTTTAAGTAGTTCTAAGTTCTAGGGGACTTATGACCACAGCAGTTGAGTCCCATAGTGCTCAGAGCCATTTGATTTGAACCACTACGACCGGCCATTGTGTGCTCCTTAAATCTGTCAAGCACGAGTTTCTCATCAGCTGCGTCATGTAGGTACGCCGCTGGGAAGTACCTCGGATCATGATATACCCGTCACAGAGCTTAAATCTGAAAGCCATATGCAGTTGAGAGAGCTGAACTCTCATTGATGAACAGATAAACAGCGCCCACTATGTTGGTCGTCTTCTTGTGAACTTCATCGACGTGGTGCTTCGAGAGGAGTTGGCGGTCCAAAGTCACACCTAGGTACTTCACAGTTGGTGTCCATGGGATTGGCAAGCTAAAGAGGGATGTTCGGCGGACGCCTCCTAGCCAGTATTAAAACACATGCGCCAGTCTGTTGCCCATCGTTTGATGTCAGAGCAAGCAGTCTGTAGTCTTCGCTTCACAGCCACTGACCAACGTCTGTGGCAGTTGAGTGCAGTGTCATGTCGTAGACGTGTCAGGTAATCAGCCAGTAACTTCAACCGTGATTTCACTATACTTTGTGTGTAAAGATTGTACAAGAGCCCACGATGCTAGACATTGTTAAATGCTTGCGTGACATCTAAGAATATCACGCAACAGTATTCCTTGCTGTCGGAGGATTGTACGGTTTCTTCTACTACTCGCAGTAGCTGCTGCGCTGGGAATGCCCAGGTCTGAGACCAAACTGTTCTGCAGGTAGGACGTCATCTTGGTTAGCGTGGCGGTTCAGTCGGTGAAGGAGAATGTGCTCAAGGACCCTGCTCACTGTTGGCAGTAGACTTATCGGCCGGTAGCTCTTTGGATCTGCCCGATTTTTGTCGAGTTTGGGAACCGCGCCTCGCCATTGGGTAGACTCTTTGCCGCAGAATGTTGGAGAAGGTGGAGGGGAGATAGTCAATGGCTTCTGGGGGCAATTCTTTTAAAATGACAGCTTCGTCAATGCACTGCCCATCTATACCTTGTGTATGTGATATTAACGCCATCTGTATACGTGCATATCGCTAACTCATTACTTTTTTTTCACCTTATTGTATTGTATCCGCTGCTCGATAAAGGCCTCACTAGGTTTTCTAATGCATTGCGAACTTGAGATCAACACTTCCATGTTGTTCCTACTTGTTTTCTAATGTTATCTGTTCCATTCCCATTAGGTCTTCGTCAAGGTTTTTCTTGTGTTTTGGAACAGAATAAAGAGTTTTCTTGGTCTATTTACCATCAATTCACTTATCGTCACCTCCAACCCACCTCCATTCGAGGTTCATTACAACCATAATAACGTCTGCTACTCCAGTATTTATTTGTTTTCCTGTAATGCATCTCTCCATTGATCGCTGTGTAACTCTCAGTTTTTTAATAATTTTCATATCAAAAGTATGCGTCTCACGGTCACAAGTCAAAACTGGTATTGCCTAATGATTGTATGCTTTCCTTTTCGGACATATTAGAAGCTCGGTTTTGGAAATCCTACTTATTTGCCAAGATCACTTCAGCTGATTTATTCTTTCTGTTACCGAGCGAGTGGGGACTCGCATTCGGGTGGGCGACGGTTCAAATCGAGATTTAGGTTTTCTGTGTGTTCCATAAATCTATTCAGGTAAATACTGGATGGTTCCTTTGAATGAGCATTGCCGATTTCCTTCCTCATACATGAAACATTCCGAGCTTGTGCTCCATCTCTAATGACATCAATGTGACGAGACGTCTGACCGTAATCTTCCTTCCTTTTTATACTTTCTGATTTTAATCATTTGTCCGGTAACATAAAATACCTGACAGGTAGCGAAGCAAGATTTTTAAATCTAATTTAAAATCATTTCTCTTGGGCAACTCTGTTCCACTGACAAATTTCTACTTAAAAATTGTCGCCATAAAAAACCTTATTTTTAAGAGTAATTGCATGAGCAGGAATAAAATGATAATGTGTTCATTAATGTTGACAGTAATCATGTAGACGTATCCTATAAACCGACTCGTTCCACATCATTTCCATAAAAGAACCGTTCGAATGATGTGTGGAACATGTAACTAACTAACTAGCCATGTATTTCCAACTAAATGAACCCATATCTGCTTTGTGAATGTGATTTTCCCTATACAGGTCTAAAGAAAAGAAAGCAAGATACTGTCTAGACACCAAGTCAGTAAGTTAAGATAATACAGGAAACTGACAGTAATATAATAGTTGTTGATGTTGAGCGCTCTATGACCAAAGATTCCAAAACTTACTTCTCTAGCTTGAAAGAATCTGTTCCCCTGAGAAATAATCAACAGATCAACAGATGTATAAAGTGACGATGTATGAAAGCGTTTAGTACCATAACAGCTGTGTGACTGTAGGCAACACTGGTCACCGAAACATTTCATCTCCGACAGAAACGGATTCTTAATCCTCGGTTTTCTTATGAAGACGATATATCAGTTACAGCTCCTAAGGCAAACGACATTGAGAAGTACAGTCGACTCTCCACAATGTGACACTCGATAATTTGATACTCTTAAAAATTTAAAATTTTTTGCCAGTCCCTTGAAAAATATATGACAAACTAAAAAATATAAATTAGCTTTTGTCCCTTCTGTAATTTGAAAATTTAGTGGTTAGGGCATCTCGGTAACAATCTATAATTTGAAGGCAGGGCTCCCGCACTCTCTATAATTTGAAGTCTCCTACTTCCCTACAGTATGGGTTTAGACCACCCGTCGTTTGTTTCTCCGATCTATATCCCGTTCAGTCTGTAGTCTACTTTCATACTGTGTTGTAATGAATCAGTGTTTCTTGAAACTGTGAAACGCCATGAGAGCTATCAGGAATAAATGTCTTTCAATTAGTCACAAAAAACTGTTATTGAAGCTGTGGAGGGTGAAATTTCGAAGAAAAGATGTTGCAAAACAGTTCGCTATTTTGCCATCTAAATTGTAGATGATTTTAAAAAATAAAGATTGTGTCACCGGAATTTTCTCAGTCACAGGAAAGACAAGGTCACGTTAGGGCTAATTTCCCCGTTCTGAGAAGTGCTTGCTCTGGTGGACAAAACTGTGTAGAGGACAAAAAGTTTCCGCGGTTGGTTTGATGTTGAAGGGAAAAGCCAAGTGTTGGGTGGCTCTCAAATGTTAAAAGAAGTCACGCCATCACATCTAAAAAAAATCTACGGAGAGGGTGCCAGCGTGGACAGTTCCCTTTGTATTGAATAGATCGATTAACTAAAACCACTTTTTAATAGCTGCGACCCATGCAACGTATTCAACACAGACGAAACCGGGTATATATATATAGAAAGGACGAAAAATGTGATGGAGTAAATCTGAGTAAGGACAGAATAACTGACCCTTTAGCCTGTGACACGGATGAAAGCACTCATAGTAGGCAAATCCGCGAAACAACGCTGCTTCAAGTGAATAAAACCTCTTCCCACAACTTATCGCTCAAACAAAAAATCATACATGGTGACAAAATTGTTTAACGAATGGATGACCTTCGTTAAGAGTGATATGAAAACGGAGAAACGCTAAATTTTGCAATTTTGGACACCTGTGCCTTATATAACAACCCATCACCATGAAATCACCTAAAACTGATATTTGTCCTCCCAATAGGACATCAAGATTTGAACCATTGGACCAGGGCATAATGCAAAATTTTAAAACTCTGTACTGCAGAGAAATTGTTTGACTTGCGCTGGACAGCATTGTAAAAGGTGAGAAGAACATCATAACAGTTTTGACCGCTATGACCATGATTGATAAGGCCTGGAAAAATGTCAGCTTTAACGAATTCAGTTCCCCAGACTCAAGATAGGAACTTCTATCCGGCTGTGGTGAGTTAAATTTTGAGGATTTCGTTCACGTTGACGATGTCATCGGCGTGCATGATGTCCTAACCGTTGTTGAACTGTTGGTATGTCGGGAGGTAAACGAGGGAGATAACTAAGAACAACTGCCAAATCCAGCTATACAGAGCGAGGCAAGGTCATCTGTCTAGGAACTTCTATCCGGCTGTGGTGAGTTAAATTTTGAGGATTTCGTTCACGTTGACGATGTCATCGGCGTGCATGATGTCCTAACCGTTGTTGAACTGTTGGTATGTCGGGAGGTAAACGAGGGAGATAACTAAGAACAACTGCCAAATCCAGCTACACAGAGCGAGGCAAGGTCATCTGTCCCTACCCTAGCCTCCTAAGCCCTCAAAACGGGAATGAGTGCTGATTTCTTCTCAGCTCTCATCACCATCGAAAATTCCCAGGACAGTGCTTGATAGAAGTCACTCTCTCGAAAGAAAATCACGGACTTTGCAAATACGAGGGCTATTCGGAAAGTGAGGAATGATCGGTCGCGAAATGGAAATCTCTGTGAAAATCCGACGAGGCTTTTCACAGACGTTTTGGGCAGTGTCTCTAGTATGCCAGTCGATCGTATCAGGACGCTCTTTTCAGCTGTGAGAGCACTGTCAACGAGTAAAGGTGCCTAGAACAACAATGCCTCCCGCCAAGTAGGACGGCCCTCTGAGAGGCATCGCCTTAATGAGTGCAGCCCATCAAACACAACTGTCACACACTTCCTTCTTCATGGCAATTCTCAGCCGCACTCTGCAGGGGCAGTGAAGACGCTCCTGCAGCCTTTTCGATGGGAAGTGTCAGATCACACACAACACAGCTCTAATTGGCTCGTCCTGAGTATCATCTCTATTCACGTGAAACGCTGGATACGAAGACAACACTTGGGCGCAGGTTACGCGCTATAGACCAGAGTAGAGAATTATCAGAAAGCGTAGGCGGCTGCCTTCTATGACGATGGTGTTGGAAATTTGGTATAACGCTCCGACAATTGTCTAAGTCGGAGCGGCGACTACGTAGAGAAGTGCCTGGAAGGTGTTGCTAAATGTGCAAAGAAAACAGTTTTGATTTTCACTGTGGTTTCCATATCGCGACCGATCGTTCCTTACTTCCCGAACAACCCTCGTACCATGGTATCAGCTGTGTTGTTAGGTACAGATATACGTCGATACCTAACACGGCTGACGCGAATATATTCGCATTCAGCGAATTTATTTCGAATTAATTCCGAACGGCTGTCAGTCGTCATTAATGTCAGATCATCCGTACATGCAAGTAAATATTACATGCCGACGCGGATACAAGAGGATAATATCATGTGTCTCGTCCTCACTGGTGCGAGAATACAGTGCAAAGCGGCAAACATTAAAGTGATGAGTGTAGGGGACTGTAGTGCAGGGATGTAGACAACGTGACATATGGAAGTTTGGGTCTGTCCCGGAGGCTTGAATGGGTAATCGAAGTGGTTAAGAAGACCGCTCGCAATAAGCAGGAAATCCGGGTTCGAGTCCCGGTCTGACACAGATTTTCGTATTTCACTAATAGTTAGTACGTCCACCTAACGGAGCTGATACCAAGAGATTCACAGTCAGCGAATTTATTTTGAACACGTAATCGCCTAGCCATCTTTGAGTTTGATCTAGCTGCAATCTGGAAATGGAATTTCATCGCAGTTCATCTAGCAAATGATGTCTCGACGACGTTAGCACTTGGCTACCACAACTGTCTTCTGTCACTCTCACGTTACCAACACCTGTCCTACTGCCAAAAATTTAAATTGCCTGACATGTACAGATGACGTAAGCGAATTGCAGCGCCGTTGGATTACATGAGGTATATTTGTGCAGTGCCACTGTCCTAACAATGGCCTGATCTTTCGTGTCACACGAGTGTTTGCGGCTAGTTAATATGTTTGTGATGTTTCACACCATATGAAAACCAGCATACGGATTTAAAAATCAGTTTTCAGAGATAAGCCCTTCCTCAGATAACACAAGTTTTTAATGTCGCCAAAGTCGTACATTTTCGGCGTTATGGGTTATGGACTAAAGAAAGTCTTTCATGGTGTTTCTAGCAGCTGCCTTGATGAGTGTAAGCGTAGGCTTACACACTCACAGTCAATAATATTCCTCTGGGTCTGCGACCGCATTGTCAATGTGTAAAAAAAAGTCTCCATAGACCCAAATAAAATTTCGTATGTTAAAAAAATTACTATTCGGACTGCAACGAATCTCTTAAATCTTAGTGACTGAAGACGTGTAGTTCTTTCATTGCTGCTCTTGGCTGCTCTTGGCATAATCTGTCTCTGCAGCCAAAGCCACAAAGGTTCACTACTGCAGTAATGCTCGATGCAGACGCAACAAAATATGATCGTATTGGTTTAAGTTTGTTTTTGATCACCTCTAAGCCGAGTTTAATTCTAGACCTCTCCGTTGTATCAGTTAACACGTTCGGCGGTTCCCTTGATTCTATTGAAGAGGAATTTGCAGTCTCTGTCCGCTCACAGTCCCTTTCTTTCATCCCATAATCATCGGTAAAATATTACACAACTCAAGAACTCATCAGCCATCCACAGGATGTAGGTGTATGTTTTACACATTTGTCTATCGAATGAACTGTGATCCAAAATCAGTGTTTCCCTGTGTCCCAAAACGCTGTGAATATAATATGAAATCTTCTCGGGTTATAGGCCGAGTGGCGTCGTCGTCTTGTCTCAACGTTTCAATGGATTCCGTATCCATCATATTCAGGCGAAGATTATGGATACGGAATCCACTGAAACGTTGCGCCAAAACGATGACGCCACTCGGCTAGTAACTCGAGAAACGCGCCCACACACACACAAACACACATACACGCTCACACACACACAGCGCTTAATGATACGTGAAACACTGAAATGACAATATTTCTGTGGTTCAGTGTAGGGAAGTTAAGTCACCGTTTTTATTGATAGACTTTATTTGTTCTACCAGTTTAAGAATACACACCTGAACAGCAACCATAACCTCCAAGTCTGTGTAGCACTCTTCCACTTCGCAGAATGGCAGATGGTATTATGTAATGTCATATTTTTGTCTGATACCTGTGCTCTATGCAAAAAGGGAACGTTGTTATTCAGAGAGACAAAAATGGAATGGTAGTTGCGTGCTGGCCAAGGGAAGTTGGCCGCTGTTCGCAAACAGCTAGAAGGTGAAATGGTCCGGTCGACATGCTTTTGGTTGCTGCGCCTGGTTGGAGGGGTCTTGGCTCCTTATTGTGACGACTCTCTCACCTGAAGTGCCACAGTCGTCGCTTGGATCCCGGATGCTTCTCCGTCTATCGATATGCTTGAGCTTGCCTGGTCTTATTCCCTCGAAAACGAATGATGGACAGTTGCGTGGTCGTGGAGTTCTGAGCTTTAGGAAAATATGGATACCTGTTACAGACTGCCCTGTACGTCTTAACAAGAGAATGAAGTATTGGCTGTTGCTGATAAGTTTGTGGGACCAGTACAAGTCGCTGCAACAGTTGGTACTGAGGCCGAGATTCCGGCAATATCCTGATTTGCACAGAAAGAGAGAGAGAGAAACTGCTCGACAATGGGAGCTCTAACGTTACACGGGTGATGGAGCCCTTTCAGGGCAGTTGGGATCAGTTTGAGAAGGAAGAATGTTGTCTCCGTATCATATTAGTTGGGGAAGGAGGTTGTCAGAGATGTGGAGGAGGTTAAACTGGCAGATGTCGAAGGCAGTGAGTGCAGCCAGCTGTGAGTTGTGCTTCATGTCGACACCAGTGAGGTCCACTGCCACTGTTCTGAGATAATGCTGGACTCGTTTCGGTGGCTGGCCGAAGTGACGAAGACGGATACAGGTGGAAGCACAGCTCGAAATTTTTAGTATCGTCCACACAACTGATGGCAGTCCCTTCGTTTGCCTGGACGACTTAAATAAGAAATTTCGTTGATCCTTCTGGGGCATGCAGGTTTCTTCACCAACGCTATCATATAGAGCTTTTGGACTGTTTCCCTGAATAAGTAAAGCGTCCATTACATTCATGGAACAGCCACTCGATAACCAAAGTACACGGGACATGTGCTAGGAAAATGCTTCTTTAAGTCCGATAAGCAGTTACACGCAGCTCACTACAGATTTATGTCCTTGCAGAACAGAAAATGGTATTTAAGCCTGATATTAGTCTACTACTAAGGCGTTCGGGGTAAGGTTATAGAATTACTTTCACTTACAGATGGTAGTTACGTGCACATAATTCCTGAAACAAAAAATTATTGGAACCATAACCAGAGAGCAATTAATCACACATTTCGAACGTAAAACATACCGCAAAGATTGGCTGGACGCTAATTGCTGTTGTTTATTAATTACTGCGAAAAAGTTATTAATGTTTAGTGAGATAAATACAAGAACTCTAATGAAAATCTGTGTCAACATAAGAGTCAAAGTTATGCCAAAATTGTAACTGGATGTTACTATTGACAGTCAGGTTGGTATCCCACCGTTGTCTGGAGAGTCTCCAAACACGTCTTCGCTGGTCATCGGGGCCTGGAATGTCATTGACTGGAGCAGAATTATGTCCAGTCATGAGCCCCGCATCGAATTGAGCCTCGATGACCAGCGACCACGTATCTTGAGACGCTCGGACAGTGCTGGGATACCAATCAGATTGTCATCCGGCAAACGGTCCGACAACCAGGAGTGATGGTCTAGGGTGCCACTTCATTTCATAGCAGGACCCCTTTGGTTGTCAGCAGCGGCACCCATACAGCACAGCAGTACGCTGACTTTAGTCTACTTCCCGTGTTGTTGCCCTTGATGGCAAGCCGTCCTGGGCGTACATTTCAGCAAGATAAAGCCCGCCCGCACACGGCGAGAGTTTCTGCTTCTGGTCTTCGTGCTTTCCAAACCCTGTCTTGACCATCAAGGTTGCCAGATCTCTCTCCAGTTGAGAACGTTTGGAGCACTACGGGCAGGGCCCTCCAAACAGCACGGGATTTTGACGATATAACGCGCCAATTGGACAGAATATGGCGCGATGTCCCTCACGAGGACATCCAACAACTCTACGAATCAATGGCAAGCCGAATAACTGCTTGCACAAGAGACAGAGATGCATCAACGCGTTACTGACTTGCTCAGTTTGTGAAGCTCTTTCTCTTTAATGAACCATCCAGTTTTTCAGAAATTGTAATCATTTGTTCGTACAAGTGGATAAGATGTACCGGTTTCTGTCCTCTTCGGAGAACCCATTAGTGGTGCGGTTTTCCCGTAGAGTGTAATTAGAAACTCCCTGAGCAGCCAACAGCAAACATTCATCTCTGGGGAAAAGAATATGGACGATTTATGCCATCAGTCCAGAAATAAAACCGATATGTAGTATCTAAGTTTATGTTGAGAAAATTAATGACGGGTGGGAAGGACCCACGAGGGGCCTGTGACAATATTAGAGAGAGCTATACAGCAGATTCAAACGAAGTCGAACAGGTGATAACAGACAAAAGCTGAACTAAGTCAAAACAAGGGAAACCACAACTTTGAAGTAAGTGTTCAGTAAGTTAGAAAGCAAGAAATTACGTGGCAGCTTGTCAAAACACACTAAAACGTTTTGATAGTACGTGAAATCTGTCAATGGATCAAACTTACGGTCCAGATTCTCACTGATCATCATGTTATCGAAATGGAAGGTGATAAAATAGAGATTGTCTTCGGAAATCGTTTCACCGACATGATTAGGACACAGATTCTACTTACGATCGTCGCACAACTTCGTAAAATAGCAGATATAGAATCAAATGAACGAAGAACTATGAAAAAAATTGTAGCGCTACACATGTCCATCAGATTAAACCGAACAACAAATCATTTTAAGTTCGGGGTACAATCAGAAAAGCTTGTCTTCTCTCTAAGTGTCTCATTCTGTAACGTAACAATACAAGACCCTATACTGTACAGAAAATACTGTAGTTGCATCCATAGAGAGACTGCGTTTTGAATTACTTGTAGATACAGAATGCCAATAGGGGGAAGAGGGTGGAATGGAGGCTATGGTTGTCAGGAGCGATTTATGATCGTATATTTAAAGGAAATATCTGCGTTTATTGCAGATTCTGTTTACAAAGGAATCCTCCACTATATACCATTTGTATTTCGCATAGGCATCAGCGGCGGCTGGCCAAAAGTTAAAATATGTTAAAAAGCAACCATTATATTAGAGGGAGAATGTGGAATAAGAGAAAGAGACTGAAACAGATGCAGGGTTCAATGCAGACAGTGAGAGGCACAATCTACAAGAGAGTCAATACCAGATGGCTGAAGCCATTTGCCCTGAAGGAGATCTACAACAGAGGAAAGTGAAATTCACGTGTGTTTTTCTCCCAAGCCTCCTGGTTAGTTGTCACAGAATGCTGCGCTATGCTGCGTGTTAGTACGGGTTCTGTTTTGCACTTGAATACTAGTCCAACAATTCAGCAATAATGTAGCGGCATGTGCACCTAGCTGGAACGTCTGCGAACTGGATGTAAATTCATAACAAAGTACAAAGACACTAAGAATTATTAATGTAGGGGTCTACATTGCCTTTTGAAACGGGCGGTGGTACGTAATGAAGGAATCCTATGTGGGACTTAGAGACTAACGGGAAAAAAGAGTTCAATCAATGTTTTAGTTTCAGTTACATTAATGCAGCAGACATATAAAAAAATGCGTACAGAAAACAATTATTTTCTGGAATTTACAATAGCCGGGTCCTTTGGTGTGGTATTTCAGATCTGGTGATGGCTGATGAGGCAGCTTTGTTAGACGTGAGCTGCTGAGGAAAGGCAATATCTGAAGCACACGTAGAGGAAATCTTGGCGAGAATAATACGAATTAATATGATATCTGAACAGTGATGGCTAGATAGAACAAAGTTTTGTCTTAATTGTGTCAATTAGCGTTACCCAAAATTTTAAGCCCCAAAAAACAGAATCAAAATATAAGTCTCAATTCATTCAGCTTGCAAACATAACAAAAATTATTATTTTGTAAGATGAGGGATGAATTTTTAAGATTATTTAGGCAACGTTAAACTCGTACGGATAACTGCACGCGTCAGCAGGCCGCTTCCAGAATTCGGGGAGAAGCACCGGCTGGAAATGAATCCGCTCGGTTAGCCTGGATGTTGCTATTAGGGGGCTACCCGCATCCGACTAGGTGAATACTGGGCTGTTATCCATGTCCCACCTCAGTTAAACGATTCGAAAACATTTAGAAAACGTTCGCACACTTTCACATGGGATGATATTAGACGCAGGCAGTTGGGATACACATCTTCCGTCCTGGTGAGGGGTGGGGGGGGGGGGGGGGGGGTGAGGGGCGGGGGGAGGACGGGGCGACACGATGGGCATCTGGCCACTCTCCGCCACTGACATTGTCAAAGCCAATAACTAACAATCTCTTCGTGCAGATATGGGATAAAGTCCAGGAAAAAGAGAAATATTAAGCCAATGTTCAATCCATAATACTATTACATTAACATAGAAATTCTTAGGAAACTGCACTAACACACTAAATCAATTGACCATATCATTAAAAACTTTGAGTATTATAGCTTCCATAACATAACCATTAAATGAACAAACTCCATGAAAATACATAAAAGAAAATGAGACTTAATCTATTTTCTCATAGCATTAACAGAAAACAGGAAACTAAGACCCATTGTGCAAATTCATGAAAACTCAGTACACTAAAACCCATCTCAAAATGAAACTGGTACAACTATTAAGAAAAAGAGCAAACCATAAGTTTAAGCAAACGAAAAGAAAGATGTAGCCTAAATGTCCTCACATAAAACTGTAAGCATCATATCGCTCTTCGTGCCATTTACGCAACTAAAAATGATGGAATCAAATAACGATTTATTTCAAAGAACGATCTTCACATGGGAACGAGAACACGCTAATAATTCTTAATTCACTTCATAGTTCTTGCTACTGTTGCATAAAGAGTACAATAAATAAAAGGAATCAAATGTGTTGGCTGAACACTGAACAGAAATTCTAAACTTCAAAAATCTTGTTAATGTATCATTATCCTTTAAGTAGAAATTCAGAATACAAGAATCTAAAACATGCACTAATCAAGAACGTGTAGTAGCAGGAAAAATGAACTTAAGTTCCAACATACCCAGTACTAAAAATTTGTAGGAAAAGTGACAAAATATTAAGAAATAGCACCAAAAAATTATATAGAGGAGACGAAGGAATCAACCAGTTTCCAAGGACTGTCCACAATATTAAAAAGTTATATCGATAGGTGACATGGCGCGGTGAGATAATTTTATTTATTTATTTATTTATTGTTCCGTGGGACCAAATTAAGGAGAAGTCTCCATGGTCATGAAACGAGTCAATACATGAAATTATAACTCGATATTAGAAACAGATAAAATGAAATATAAAAAAAACATATTCAGGTGACAAGTCGTAAGTTTAAATGAAGAAAATCAACAATGTAACACTGGAATTTGCTTAATTTTTTAGCTCTTCCAGGAGCTCCTCGACAGAATAGAAGGAGTGGGCCATGAGGAACCTCTTCAGTTTAGACTTAAAAGAGTTTGGGCTACTGCTAAGATTTTTGAGTTCTTGTGGTAGCTTATTGAAAATGGATGCAGCAGAATACTGCACTACCTTCTGCACAAGAGTCAAGGAAGTGCATTCTACATGCAGATTTGATTTCTGCCTAGTATTAACTGAGTGAAAGCTGCTAACTCTTGGGAATAGGCTAATATTGCTAACAACAAACGACATGAAAGAAAATATATACTGTGAGGGCAATGTCAAAAATCCCAGATTTTTGAATAGGGATCGACAAGAGGTTCTCGAACTTACACCACATATAGCTCGAACAGCCCGTTTTTGAGCCAAAAATACCCTTTTTGAATCAGAAGAATTACCCCAAAAAATAATACCATACGACATAAGCGTATGAAAATATGCGAAGTAGACTACTTTTCATGTTGAAGTGTCACTTATTTCAGATACTGTTCTAATGGTAAATAAAGCAGCATTTAGCTTCTGAACAAGATCCTGGACATGGGCTTTCCACAACAGCTTACCATCTATCCGAACGCCTAGGAACTTGAACTGTTCCGTCTCGATTATAATATGCCTATTCTGTCTGATCAAAATATCGGTTCTTGTTGAATTGTGAGTTAGAAACTGTAAAAACTGAGTCTTACTGTGATTTAGCATCAAATTATTTTCCACAAGCCACGAACTTATTTCATAAACTACATTATTTGTTACTGTTTCAATATTACACACAAGATCCTTCACTATCAAGCTGGTGTCATCAGCAAACAGAAATATTTTTGAAGCACCTGTAATACTAGAAGGCATATCATTTATATAAATAAGAAACAGCAGTGGCCCCAGCACCGACCCTTGGGGAACGCCCCACTTAACAGTGCCCCATTGGGACTGAACATCACTACCACTCTCAATATTGCGGAGAATTACCCTCTGCTTTCTGTTCTTAAAGTAAGAGGCGAACCAATTGTAAGCTACTCCCTTTACTCCATAATGGTCCAACTTCTGCAGTAATATTTTGTGGTCAACACAGTCAAAAGCCTTCGTTAAATCAAAGAAAACACCTAACGTTCGCAACCTTTTATTTAATCCTTCCAAAACCTCACAGAGAAAAGAGAATATAGCATTTTCAGTTGTTAAACCGTTTCTAAAACCAAACTGAACATTTGACAGCAAATTATGTGAATTTAAATGCTCCAGTAACCTTGTATATACAACCTTCTCGATAACTTTAGCAAACACCGATGGCAGAGAAATAGGTCTAAAATTGTCAACATTATGAATGTCTCCCTTTTTATAAAGTGGCTTCACTACTGAGTACTTTAATCGGTCAGGAAACCGACCACTCCTAAAGTTACAGATATGGCTGAGAACTGGGCTAACATACATAGAGCAATACTTCAGTACTCTGCTAGATACCCCGTCATATCCATGAGAGTTCTTGGTCTTTAGTGATTTAATTATTAACTCAATCTCTCTCTTGTCAGTATCATGAAGGAGCATTTCAGGTAACAGTCTCCGAACACTTTTTTCTAAGAGCGCTATATCATTCCCTGTTGGGACTAAGTTTCTATTTAGTTCACCTGCTATATTCAGAAAGTGATTATTAAATACTGTACATATCTGCGACTTATCAGTAACACGGACATTCCCACTACGCACTGATTCTATATCCTCGACCTGTCTCTGCAGACCAGCAACTTCCTTTACGACTGACCATATGGTTTTAATTTTATCCTGAGACTTAGCTATTCTATCTGCATACCACATACTTTTTGCCTTCCTAATAACATTTTTAAGCACCTTACAATACTGTTTGTAATGGGCTGCTGCATTTAGATTTTGACTGTTTCTAACGTTTTGATATAATTGCCACTTTGTTCTACAAGATATTCTTATCCCTCTAGTCAGCCACACAGGCTGCCTGTTTGTGCTAGTACCCTGTTTTAAACGTTCTAACGGAAAGCAACTTTTAAAGAGCATGAAAAAAGTCTTGAGAAAAGCATTATATTTATCGTCTACTGTATCAGCGCTATAAAAATCTTGCCACTCTTATTCCTTGATAAGGTTTACAAAAGTCTCTACAGCAACTGGATCAGCTTTCCTGAACAGCTGATGACTATATTTAACACGTGTTGCAACACAAAAATCTTTTAAAGTTAAAATTTGTGCATCATGATCTGAAAGGCCATTCACCTTTTTGCTAACAGAATGCCCTTCTAGTAATGAGGAATGAACAAAAATGTTGTCTATGGTTGTTCTACTGTTCCCTTGCACTCTCGTTGGAAAGAATACGGTTTGCATAAGATTATATGAATTAAAGAGGTCTACCAGCATCTTCTTCCTTGCAGAATCTCTTATACAATTAATATTGAAGTCACTACATATAACTAACTTTTTGTATTTCCTATAAAAAGAACCAAGAACCTCCTCTAGCTTTAGTAAAAATGTTGTGAAATCGGAGTCTGGAGATCTATAAATAACAACAGTTAGAAGTTTAGCTCCGATAAATTTAACCACACCTGCACAACATTCAAACACCTTTTCAGTGCAGTACTTTGAAACATCAATTGACTCAAATGGGATGCCGTTTTTCACATACATGGCTACTCCCCCACACCGCAAAGATCTCCTCGAAAAGCTGCCAGCCAACCTGTATCCTGGTAAAGGAAGCCTCTGAATTATCTCCTTGTTTAAGAAGTGTTCAGATATACCAATAATTTCAGAGTCAACATCTATAAGCAGTTCACTAACGTTATCTCTAATACCTTGTATATTTTGATGAAATATACTAATTCCCTCATTACTCGGATACCTAAGCTTTGTCAAACGTGATTCCCTTGTTATAGAGACTTCCCTTAAGCAGGAATACCTATCAGCTGACTTCAATCTAAAAAAGGTGCAGCTCTAACACCCACTACTGCAGGAATTTTCCCATGAGTGATCCCACCAACCCCACCTATGCTGTCACCTATAAGCTTTGCCAACCTCCCCTTCCCATACCTGTTGAGGTGCAGGCCATGTCTAGTGAAACCCGTCCTGCTGATAGACTCCGCCGACACCACTGAAATGTGACCCATGCTTTCTGTCATCAGCGCACCCCCAAGTCTCATGTTATTACGCCTGACGGCTGTATTAAGATGAGGCCGATCGTGACGCTGAAACAGTTCCACGAAATGCACATTCGTGTTGCCAGTCTGAGTGGCTATCTTTTCCAGGTCACCATCTATGTTATACTCCCCATCCCTATCAATACTATTACCAGCCCCACCCACAATCACTACCTGATCCTCTTTAGCAAAATCCCTCAATAACCCCCCTATATTAACAGTTACCTGAGCCAATCCTGCATTAGGCTTCACAATGCTGGTGACCTGGTACTCACTCCCCAGCACTTCCTGCAACTGCTGGCCTACACCTCTGCCATGAGAACTACCTAACAGCAGAACCTTCTTCTTCCTCTTCGACTTTGCAACTGTTCTAGGCGCAGTAACTACTGAGGTCTGCTGCATACTTCCTACATCTACAGCTACTAGAAATTCCTCTCCACTAGACTCTGACAGTTGGTCATATCTATTGTAAACACCAATAGTAAAACTATCTGAAAATCTTCTTCTCCTAGCAGATCTCTTGCCAACAGCCAGCTCCCATTCCCCAACCCCCTTCTCCCTCCTCATCCTATCTAGCTCCTCCTGTGCGTTTTTCAACTGCACCTGAAGGGCACAGATCTTACGCTCCTGCTCCTCTATCAACTTACTCTTGCTACATAACCTGCAGTTCCAGGAGAGGATCTCACCAGAATGCCCACTGGCTTCCCCACTGCATTCCCCCCAGTGAAAATACTTCGAACAAGTCTCACACCGAGTGAGGTGGCGCAGTGGTTAGCACACTGGACTCGCATTCGGGAGGACGACGGTTCACTCCCGTCTCCGGCCATCCTGATTTAGGTTTTCCGTGATTTCCCTAAATCGCTTCAGGCAAATGCCGGGATGGTTCCTTTGAAAGGGCACGGCCGATTTCCTTCCCCATCCTTCCCTCACCCGAGCTTGCGCTCCGTCTCTAATGACCTCGTTGTCGACGGGACGTTAAACACTAATCTCCTCCTCCTCCAAGTCTCACACCGCAATCCACTACTCACGAACCTACGGCAAAGCCCACACTTCTCACTCATGGTAAAATTTTACTTGTTCTAAGTTCCGCTACTACAATAAGAAGATGTTAAAAACCTGACTACAATAATCACAAACTTACTCTACAAGGGAAGTAACTACTATTATTAACAGTATTAATAAACAACAAATGTGAATATAACAAAAGACTAATACAGAAAGAGAATCAAACGTCTAATGACACAGTAACGAAGCTGAAAACAGTTCCCAAAGGTTCTTCTGAAATTACTTCACCAGAAAACACCAAGCACACCGGTTGAAGACTACTAAAGTTCCTAAATAAACCACTATACACAAACAATTAATTAGTACTTGGCTTTCGATGCGCCGTTACAGCTGCAACTGGTCAGCGCGGAATGTAAACACAGGCAAGAGGTTAAGTTGCTCAATACGAAACACTCACAAATATCAGGTCACAACACAAGAAAGGCAGAGGTGAATGAAGAAACCACTAATACGTCACTTATATAGTAAATATTATCACAAAAACCGTTAAAATACGTATCTGAAACCTAAAAATATATGAAAACTTAGAGAGCGATCTCACACGCAGTCACTCGCTTATGACGTCACACCAAAGATTTGCATGTGGTTGCTTAACTATCAAATGTTATTTAAAAGCATGTATCAACTAAGGGTCACGTGTAAACAAGGGACGAAGAGTAAGGTAGGAGGTTGTGCTAGGTCCATTTGTTTCATGATGGCTGGTTAAGAAAGATTTGAGCAGAGTGGCAGACACTTCCTGACAGTAACCTACGTTTCGAGGGGTAATGTGGGGTGATGTTGTAAGTGCTGAAGAGTAAGGAGGGAGGACTGCCTTGCAGTGTTTGCGTGAGAGTGTGTGCTTGCTGCGAAACTGACGTTGAAGAACTGCTTAGTTGTTACCTGCCCACTTGTTTTGAGAAATATCAACATCGGTCATGAACTGCAGATATTAATTTTGTATATAAACCGAAAGCTCTCAAGCTTCACTCTTAACAGTTTACATTTTTCTCGGAGACTTAATGAGTTTCAGTGTGAAGTAGCCACACATGCGAAATTCAGTAGACGTTTGGTTCAAATGGTTCAAATGGCTCTGAGCACCATGGGACTCAACATCTGAGGTCATCAGTCCCCTAGAACTTATAACTACTTAAACCTAACTAACCTAAGGGCATCACACACATCCATGCCCGAGGCAGGATTCGAACCTGCGACCGTAGCAGTCACGCGGTTCCGGACTGGAGTGCCTAGAACCGCACGGCCACCGCGGCCAGCTGTAAACATTTGAAACCATCGTTAGAAGCAGTCTCCATTGAAAATAAAGCAGAGAGTGGATTAAGGACGGAAAAGGCCCACCATAGTTTAAAAACGAAGTTCGGAAAATACTGAGGAAGCAAAGATTGTTGCACTCCCGGTTCAAAAGGGAACGCAAAAATACAACAGGCAAAGATTAGTACACATTCGTGAATCTGTGAGAAGACATATGCGCAAAGCGTACAACTACCACCGTCATACCACAGCAAAAGATCTAGCCGAGAACACGAAAAAACTCTGGTCCTTTGTAAAATTGCTAAGCACATCTAAGGCCTATATCCAGTCATTCGTTGACCAGTCGCGTGTGGCAGTAGAAGATAGCAAAAGGAAAGCCGAAGTTTTAAATTTCGTGTTTAAGAAATCGTTCACGCAAGAGAATCATATAAACATACCGTCGTTTTACCACCGCACACAGTGTCTTACGGACGACATGCCGCACGGGGTATCCGCACAGTATAAGGCGCCTTGCACGGTCGCGCGGCACACCCCGTCGGAGGTTCGAGTCCTCCCTCGGGCATCGGTATGTGTGTTGTCCTTAGCGTAAGTTAGTTTAAGTTACATTAAGTAGGGTGTAAGCTTAGGGACCGATGACCTTAGCGGCTTAGTCCCATAGAACTCTTCACAAATTAAAAAAAAATTAAGGACGTCAAATTAATAAGCATGCCTGGGGTAGAAAAACAACAGTAAGAATTGAAAACAAATACGTCTCCAGGTTCGGATGTAATCCGACTATGGTTTTACAAAGAACACTCTACTGAACTGGTCCCTTATTTAGCTTACATTTATCATGAATCTTTCGCCCAGCGCAAAGCGCCAAAAGACTGGAAAAAAGCGCAGTTACTCCGGTACATTAGAAGGGTAAAGGAGCGGACACGCAAAACTGCAGACCGATATCCTTAACATCGGTTTTCTGCAGATCTCCAGAACATGTTTGGAATCTGAACATAAGAAATTTCCTAGAGACTGAAAAGCTTATGACCACGGATCAGCACGGTTTTAGCAAGCACTGCTCGTACAAAACTCTGCATGCTCTTTTCTCACATGATATACTGCGAATCATGGATAAAGGCAACAGACAGATTTCATATTCCTAGATTTCCGAAAAGCATTTGCCACAGTGCCCATCAGCAGACTGTTAATGAAGGTACGAGCATATGGAATAGGTTCGCAGTTATGTGAGTGACTCGAAGACTCACTGAGTAATAGAACCCAGTATGTTGTCCTCAACGGCGAGTGATTATCGGAGACAAGGGTATCATCTGGTGGTGGTGGTTAGTGTTTAGCGTCCCGTCGACAACGAGGTCATTAGAGACGGAGCTCATGCTCGGGTTAGGGAAGGATTGGGAAGGAAATCGGCCGTGCCCTTTCAAAGAAACCATCCCGGCATTTGCCTGAAGCGATTTAGGGAAATCACGGAAAACCTAAATCAGGATGGCTGGAGACGGGATTGAACCGTCGTCCTCCCGAATGCGAGTCCAGTGTGCTGGTATCATCTGGAGTGCCCCAGGGAAGTGTTAAATGACCGCTATTATTGTTGTGTCGGCAGCCGGGCCGACACCGTGAGGCTGAGGTGGCTGAAAATGCACGCGAGACTAACGCAGACGGACGTGAAGTACTGGAACAGGATACGTAATTAATGTTAGGAAGAAAAGTACGGAGCAGGTTTAATACTTAACTTTAATTAATCCTTGTGGTACATCGATCTTCAGATACACAGGAGACTTTAAGTACAATCACTGTATGGCTAATGGCGCCTTGCTAGTTCGTAGCCATTAACTTAGCTGATGGCTATTCTGTCTCTCGGCTAATGAGAGAGAAAGGCTTCGTACAACTGGGCGGTAGCTAGATTCTCGTACAACTGGGCGGTAGCTAGATTCTCGTACAACTGGGGTGAATCCACTCTCGTATCACGAGACCTGCCTTGGTGGTGGCGCTAGGTCTGCGATCACAGTGGCGACACGCGGGTCCGACATGTACTACATGGACCGCGGCCGATTTAAGCTACCACCTAGCAAGTGTGGTGTCTGGCGGTGACACCACATTCCTCCCCCGCAAATCGGCGAACGGTCGTGAGATAAGGCTTCCGCCCGCCGTGGGGAGGACCACATGTTGACGTATGCGATGAGGTGGGGAGCCTAACAACAGGCGAGGCTGTGCCACCCGCACCCGGCCATTCGGTCCGAGGGGAGCTAGGAAACGCCTGCAAAACTAGTCCAGGGTGCACGTCAACATGCGGTGTATGCGCCCGTAAAGAGACAGGAGGGACCGAAGGATCAATTTCCATTGCGTCGGGGTAGCCGACGCGCGATGACGTCATGTGGTCCGGAGCGGGCGGGAGTTCCATGGCGGAGGACGGCTGGCCACGGGAAGCGATCGGCGGCGCGTGACCCTGGGAGGCGCTTGGCGGCTGCAACGAAGCGTCGAACGCGGGCGGCGCCGGCGGGAGAACAAGCGGCGGCGGCGGCGGCTGCTGCTGCTGCGGCGGCGGCGGCGCGTCGCCATGGGGCAAAATGGAAGGCATCGTCGGTAACACCTGGGGATGAGGCGAGCCAGTAGATGGGTCCCCAGGGCGCTGACCGGACGGCACCGTCGCTGAAAGCAGACGGGGAGCGGCAGAACCCGAGCGACGACAGAGGCGCAGCTGATTGAGATGCCGACGCACCTCACCAGAGGCCCCCAAAACCAAATACCTCGCGCGGCCGAGGCAGCGAAGAATGCGCCCTGCGAGCCAACGCCGTGAACCTCGATAGTGGCGATAAAATACAACGTCGCCTGGAGCAAAAGCAGGAGTCTGCCGCTGCACAGGAACCTGATGCGGCGGATGCAGCAAAGACATCAAGGTGCGATGAGGACGACCGTGGAGCAACGCAGCCGGCGAGCGACCATCTCGGGGCTGAGAGCGATACGAAGACAAAAAGAGCAACAATGCGTCCTCCCGAGAATGCGACTCTTTCAATTTCAACATCTGTGACTTGAAAGTCCGGACCAATCGTTCAGCGGCACCGTTGGACTGAGGCGAAAACGGCGCGGACGTCAGATGTTGAATACCATTGGCCTGGCAGAATGACTGAAATTCTGCGGACATGAATTGTGGGCCATTGTCGGAAACAATAGTCTGCGGAAGACCTTCAAGGCAAAAGATAGCAGACAACGCTTGGATGGTGGCGGAGGACGTCGTGGAAGACATCCGGACAACAAAAGGAAAATTACTGAAGGCGTCGACCAGAACCAACCATCGAGCATTCCAGAATGGACCAGCAAAATCAATGTGCAAGCGTTGCCAAGGGGAAGTGGCTTTTGGCCACGCAAAGACTTTCCGCGGCGGTGCGGACTGTTGTTCGGCACACGCCGGGCACGAAGAACACATATTCGTAATCGCAGCATCGATTCCGAACCAAGTACAGTGCTGACGAGCAAGTTGTTTCGTTCGCACTATACCCCAATGTCCTTGGTGAAGAAGCCGTAAAACAGAGGACTGTAACGAACGTGGGACCACGACTCTGGACTGATCATTATCAGAACGCAACAACAAAACACCACGTCGAACAAAAAGTCTCTCTTTGTGAGCAAAAAATCGGCGAACCAACGGATCCTCGATCCGAGACTTTGACAAAGGCCATTGCGTAGCAACAAAACGTAAAACAGTAGCAAGGACAGGGTCAGCAGCTGTGGCTGTAGCGACACGACGAAAATCAATCGGAAACGATTCGACCACTTCATCGGTTTCCGAAGCAATGAACATGCAAGCAAGTTCGGAAGAATCGAATGCTTTATCCTCAGCAACAGGCAAACGGGACAACGCATCGGCGTTTCCGTGCTTAGCAGTGGACCGATACAAGATATCGTAGCGGTACTGCGAGAGGAAAATAGACCAGCGAATGAATTTCTGCGCTGTACGTGGAGGTACAGGCTTGGTCGGATGAAAAAGCGATGTCAAAGGTTTGTGGTCTGTGATGATGGTAAAGTGACGACCATACAAGAAATCATGGAACTTAGTAACACCAAACACGAGAGCCAAAGCTTCTTTCTCTATCTGTGAATAATTTCTTTGCGCAGACGAGAGCAATTTGGACGCAAAGGCAATAGGGCGATCATGGGAGCCAACTTTGTGCGCAAGCACAGCACCGATCCCGAAATCTGACGCATCTACCATCAACAAAAGGGGTTTCTGGGGATCGAATGGCGTAAGGCAAGTATTAGAAAGCAACGCCGATTTCAACTGGCGAAAGGCGCGTTCACATTCCGTCGTCCAGACGAACGGAACACCTTTACGGCGTAAGCGATGAAGCGGAGCTGAAATGGAAGAGGCATTGCGCACATATTTATGATAATAGTTAATTTTACCCAACACACTCTGTAGCTGTTTCAGATTTTGAGGGGAAGGCAAATCGTGTATGGCACGGAGGTGCTCTGGACTTGGATGTATGCCTTGGGCATTAATGACATGTCCCAGGTATGGTAAGTCACGAGCAAAAAACACACATTTGTCCTTCCTCAAGCGAAGACCATTGTGCCGCAAGACCTGAAATAATGTTCGTAAGTTCGCAAGATGATCTTCTTCTGTCTGTCCGGAGATCACTATATCGTCCAGATAGTTTGCTGCAGTAGGGACCGACGCACAAATAGTTTGTAAATATTGCTGAAACAAGGCAGGGGCGGATGCACACCCGAATGGCAGTCTTTTGAAGCGGTACAATCCAAGATGCGTGTTAACCACCAATACGCGCTGGGAGTCGACGTCCACCGGTATTTGCAAGTACGCATCGGCTAGGTCCAACTTTGAAAAATATTTTCCGGGGCACAGTTTAGCAAAAAGATCTTCCGGGCGGGGCAAAGGAAAAGTAGCAGTCACTAGCTGTGGATTCACTGTGGCCTTGAAGTCCACGCAAAGTCTCAATTTACCGGAAGGTTTTGGCAAAATTACTAAGGGTGAGGCCCAGAGAGAAGCTTGCACACGTTCAATTACACCCTGTGATTCGAGATCGTGTAACGTTCTTGCGACCTCATCACGCAATGCGTGGGGAACATTGCGCGCCCTGAAAAATTTCGGTTGCGCGTTTACCTTCAGTTCTAAATGTGCTTCATAGTTTTTAGCGCAACCTAAGCCCGGTGCAAAAATATCTGCAAATTCGTCACATAAGCCGAGAAACACTGTCCGTAGGCACAGTCTGATTCACTGATAGGACCCGATTTACAATAGACATGTTAAACAACTGAAATAAATCTAGACCAAACAAGTTCACTGCAGAAGAAGAACGAAGTACGTAAAATGACACAAGTTTTGTTTGTCCCTTGTATGTTGCAAGAAGGCTGCACTGTCCTAACACAGGAATTTTCTGTCCGGAATATGTAGTTAGCTGAACATTTGCGGAACGCAACGGAGGTTTGCCCAGTTGGTTGTACGTGTCGTGATTGAGCAATGAAACTGCAGCACCGGTATCGAGCTGGAAAGGTATCACTTTGCCTTCAAAGTCTAAGTCCACAAAAAGTTTATTGTTCTGCTGACGACAAGAGCGACTGTTTTGTGCAATTTGAATAGACGCTGGTACAGAATCACTTGCTAATTGACGTGATTTCCGGCGACGTCGACGCACAGTTTTTGTGGGACGATCACAGTCACTGTTAGAGAAAGTGTCACTGGACGAAGTGGAATTAACGACATGAATGTCCATAGGCGAAGGTCCACGAGCCTGAGTGTCCTTGGTTCGATTCCGGCGCGAAGCAAAGGGCCTGGAATGATCGTGATTGTCTGATCTGAGCTTTTTCTGGCAAACACTTTGAACATGTCCTTTCTTATTGCAGAAAAAGCAAATAGCTTGGCGTGACGGGCAATGTTCACGCGAATGTCTATTAGCACACCGCGGGCATGATTTCACTGCATTTGTGGGCTGGCGCGGCACACCTGGCTTAGCACGCGGCGGTCGCTGTGCGGACGGCCGCGAGGGCAGTTGACCGGGCCGCGTTGCGCGAGCGCGCCCGGCGGGCCGGTTAATGTTACACACAGCTGGCGAAGTTTCAAAAGATTCCTGAGCACAGTCAAGTGTGTCCTGTCTATCCAATATGTCTATCACTTGTTGAAGGGAGGGATTAACTAGTTTCAAAATTTGCTCCCGTATGCGAACATCAGAAACGTTCTGTGCAATTGCATCACGCACCATTGTATCTGAATAAGAAAGACCACAGTCACATTCAAAGGCACAGTCCCTAGTAAGTCCTTGCAATGTTGCTACCCACTCCCTATTAGTTTGACCGGCCGTACGTTTTGTACGAAAGAACGTATACCGTTTTGCAACCACATTAACTGTTTCTTTGAAATATGCATCTAATGCAGACAAAATTTCCTCGTAGGACAGAGTTGCTGCGTCGCGTCGGGGAAACAATTTCACTATCACACGGTAGGTGGACACACCGACACAAGAAAGCAAAAACGGCTGCCGCTCATTACCTTGAATTCTGTAGGCAGCGAGGTGGAAGGCAAACTGGCGGGACCACTCTTGCCAGGTTTCCTGGTTCGGGTCGTAGTGCCTAAAAGGCGGTGCAACGGCATGTTGTGGCTGCGGTAGCGATGAAGCGGCGGCGGCCGCATCGGTGTGCAGCGCACGTTGACCCTGGACGAGCTGTCCAAGGGCATCCAATAACGCCTGCGTCTGCTGATTCTGCAAGCTATAAAATTCGGACAGTACATCTGGAGAATGTGGCGAAGCCATGACACAATTAAATGTAAGCAATCAGAAAAAGTTCACTTTTCCCTCGTCGCCAATAAATGTTGTGTCGGCAGCCGGGCCGACACCGTGAGGCTGAGGTGGCTGAAAATGCACGCGAGACTAACGCAGACGGACGTGAAGTACTGGAACAGGATACGTAATTAATGTTAGGAAGAAAAGTACGGAGCAGGTTTAATACTTAACTTTAATTAATCCTTGTGGTACATCGATCTTCAGATACACAGGAGACTTTAAGTACAATCACTGTATGGCTAATGGCGCCTTGCTAGTTCGTAGCCATTAACTTAGCTGATGGCTATTCTGTCTCTCGGCTAATGAGAGAGAAAGGCTTCGTACAACTGGGCGGTAGCTAGATTCTCGTACAACTGGGCGGTAGCTAGATTCTCGTACAACTGGGGTGAATCCACTCTCGTATCACGAGACCTGCCTTGGTGGTGGCGCTAGGTCTGCGATCACAGTGGCGACACGCGGGTCCGACATGTACTACATGGACCGCGGCCGATTTAAGCTACCACCTAGCAAGTGTGGTGTCTGGCGGTGACACCACAATTATTTTCTATGTAAATAAATGATCTGGCGGAGAGGGTGGGCGAGGTGGGCAACAGTCTGCAGTTGTTTGCTGACTATGCTGTCGCGTATGAGAAGGTGTCGAAGATGAGTGACTATAAGAGGATACAAGATGAGATAGAAAAAATTTCCGGTTGGTGTGATGAATAGCAGCTAACTCTAAATATATATATATATAAAAACTATGTTAATGCGGATGAATAGGAAAAATAAGCTGGTAATGTTCGGATACAGCATTAGCAGTGTCCTGCTTGACACAGTCACGGTGTTTAAATATCCATGGGTAACGTTACATGGCGCTATGAAATGGAACGAGCATGTGCGGACTCTGGTAGGGAAGACAAATGGTCGACTTCGGATTATTAGGGAATCTTAGGAAAATGTTGTTCATCTGTAAAGCAGACCGCATATAGGGCGCTAGTTCGACCTGTTCTCGAGTACTGCTCGAGTGTTTGGAATCCTTACCAGGTCGAACTAAAGGAAGATGTTCAGATGTGTGTGAAATCTTATGGGACTTAACTGCTAAGGTCATCAGTTCCTAAGCTTACACACTACTTAACCTAAATTATCCTAAGGACAAACACACACACCCATGACCGAGGGAGGACTCGAACTTCCGCCGGGACCAGACGCACAGTCCGTGACTGCAGCGCCTTAGACCGCTCGGACAATCCCTCGCGGCCTAAAGGAAGACATCGGAGCAATTCAGAGGCGGGTTGTTAGGTTGTTGCCGGTAGGTTCGAACTGTGGCATCCTGCCCACTCGTGTAATGTAGGATGCCTAGGAAGCTGTTTTCTCGGATAGCTGGACAACACACAAGCAAATCATACTCGTATTAATCGAGTTTATTACAATAATTGTATTAACAATACTTGCGTACGTACGAGGTGGTGTCGCAAGCAATTGGCGACATGTAACTAATCAGTTTCCTTCGAACTATACAATTTCCATGCGAGTAATGATATGGATCACAAGTCACAGTTCTTCTAGTAGGGCTCTACTAGTGGGACTCTTCTAGTCCTCTCTTCTAGTGAGACCGAGGATAGGTGGAGCGTCGCTTTTACTCTCTTCGTGTAGAGGCCGCTCCTGTCGTGGTGACGTCCTAGTCAGCGTGCTATCGGCTGCACAGCCCTCTCTGCTGCATCGTTCTTGATCTTCGTGCCGGCGCTTGTCGTTACGCTGGAACACGAACAACACTCAGGTATTATTGAGATGCTTTGAGAACTCAAATGGCTCTGAGCACTATGGGACTTAACTTCTGAGGTCATCAGTCCCCTAGATCTTAGAACTACTTAAACCTAACTAACCTAAGGACATCACACACATCCATGCCCGATGCAGGATTCGAAGCTGCGACCGTAGCGGTCGTGCGGCTTCAGACTGTAGCGCCTAGAGCCGCTCGGCCACTCCGGCCGGCGAAAAACACACACAATTTAAAAGATGGACCAAATCCACGATGAAACTTTGTACCGTGTTTGACATGAAATCAACACATTTACTGTTAAGTTTCTTGGGTTCTATATTTAACTTTTTTTGGAATTTAAAAATTTTATTTTCAAAGAACAATATATGTTCTTTTTCTCAGAAACTATTCAAGTGATTTCTACAAAATTTTTGTCTGTTTAATCTCTTTGCATATAGTAAGCTTCTCACATGAGGTTTTTTGAATACATTGAATAGGAGAATTTTAATAATTTCTTAATTATAACTCTCTAATTACAATTTTTTCTCACCTCTTGAGAAGGCCCCAGATCTATACTCAGGGTCCTCTTTCCCTTCAAGATTTCTCTTCTGGTTTCTAGTTTTTCAGGTTCCTTCCTTTACTAGGTCTTCAACCGACTTTTCAGCTGCGGAGAGGCGCTGATAATCTATTTTTCTTATGATGTCTTGGGTGAAGTTTCTTGACAATTGTAGAAAATGAAAGCACACTGCACAAGAAAAATTTCTTATTAATAAACAAAGCAGCTGGTTTATTATCGTTTTTAAGATACAACACAGAGTCACAGATGATCTTTAAAACCACAGAGTATATATCTCAGCCTTCTAGATGCATCCCGTGCAAGCTTGCTGAAAGTAATCCACGGAATCGTTGTTCGCCGAGCGAGCATTTAAGCGTTGCTTCCAAGTGTGGGTGTGGAAGGAATGTGGCGTTACTCATTTAATTATTTTTTAGACACTTCAGACCCTTTCATCCCTGGAACTTTGGGAACTTCTTGTCTATGAGTTGCACTAATAAATAAAACATAAAAATTGACATTTTCGGTAAATTTCATGAACGTTCCTCCTTAAGCAAGCTGGCGGAGATAGAGTACCCTTTAATGTAACTGTTCACCAGTACAGGAAAGCTTACACTGACATGAACATCACGAAGGACCGTTGAAGTGAAAGGGTCGTCCGTTCGCATTTCGCAGCGAATGTAAAAACGAAAAATATTTGCAGTATTTTCAATTCAAACGAGTAATCCTTCGAAAAAAGAGCTGAAATAAAAGTTTCAAATAAGGGGACAGACTCGATTTAACTTCAGAGAAATTCAGTGTTAAATCGTACATGTCGTTGTGTGCTTCAGATACAAGTTACTCACCTGAAGTATTGAAAATGTAATCAAACAGATCAGAGCAGGGCCGCAACGGTGTGCCAAACTACACGCGGGCTAGGTGTGCGGGACGCGTGCGAGCCAGGGCACGGCCTATCTCGGCTTTCATCGCTCCTTTCCGGAACTACTCGGCACAGTGTGACATTACATTTAGTATTGTGCAGTGGCATTTTCCGGTCTGCATAATTCTCTTCAGTTCGGCAGAATCGTGGTGACAGTGCTGTTTACCCATCTCTATTTGTTCGTAGTATTTGTTCACAGCCGGCCGCGGTGGTCTAGCGGTTCTAGGCGCTCAGTCCGGAACCGCGGGACTGCTACGGTCGCAGGTTCGAATCCTGCCTCGGGCATGGATGTGTGTGATGTCCTTAGGTTAGTTAGGTTTAACTAGTTCTAAGTTCTAGGGGACTGATGACCACAGATGTTAAGTCCCATAGTGCTCAGAGCCATTTGAACCATTAGCCATTTGTTCACAGGTCCAGTGGCTGTTAGCAGAAAAGAGGCAATCTAGCGACCTATCGTCACAAGTGAATTGGGATAGCAGAACAGAGGGATGAGAATTCTCAGTATATATTATGCATTCGCTTAAGCAACAGGTACAGCAAATTTGCTACGAAACGATGCAGCAAGAATTTAAATATTTAATTGATAATGAAATAGGAATAAATTGCAACGCTCGACAGACGGGATTCTTTGTTCTGTACATCAAGAAGCGCTTTTCATTAAATTTGCAGGCATGTAGCACATGAAGAAATTGGTGGCCCGAATAGAAAAATTTATGAAGTCGCACGTATTATTCCACTGTCATTTGCAACAGTTTTGGATGGAACTAAAAGAAGAGAGTGCAGACTTTATATATTACTGAAAAGTACGTTGGTTAAGTCAAGGAGCATGCCTGAAACGATTTTACGATTTATTACTCGCTATTGTTGAATTTTTGAAGGAAAAAGGGATTCAGGAATGAGAATTAGAACATCCGGAATGAACTGCAGATCGCGCATTTTGAATGGACTTGACTGCAGCCTTTCCACACTAAGACACTGTAAGATGAGAAACAGTTTCTTTTTAATTTGATGGGGATGCATTTAAAAAGAAAATCACGTTATAGAAGGGACACATTCTGACCAACACACTCCAGTTCCCTAAGCTCACTACCATAAATAAAAGACGAGGTTTCGAGAATTCATTGCGTTTTTGAAAGAATTACAAGTATAGTTTCCTAAACGTTTTTAGGACACCGCCAATCTTACATGTGTTTTCGAACTGTTTGCGAGTTCATTTGCCTTTCAGTTAAAAGCGCTCCTGTGCATGTGCGGTTGTTACTGATTGAACTGCAAGGTAATTCCTGTTTTAATGACAAATACTTTTAAATCGAAACTGTCCATGATGACTATGTTCGGCCGGGGTGGCCGAGCGGTTCTAGGCGCTACAGTTTGGAACCGCGCGACCGCTACGGTACACAGTTTGTCATGTAATAGTGACTTATTTCGTTTCATAATCGTGAAAAGGCCTTTCACACAACTATGCCAATCGAAATATTGTAGCACTTTTTATGGAGACATGAAAACTTTACCTTAGGAAAACAACATAGTCATGGTTCAAATGGCTCTGAGCACTATGGGATTTAATTTCTGAGGTCATCAGTCCCCTAGAACTTGGAACTACTTAAACCTAACTAACCTAAGGACATCACACACATCCATGCCCAAGGCAGGATTCGAACCTGCGACTGTAGCGGTCTCGAGGTTCCAGACTGTAGCGCCTAGAACCGCTCGGCCACTTCGGCCGGCGGCAGGAGAAAGCACAGAGTGTAACTTCCTGGAGCGAGGATAACCATTCTGGTTGTAAAATGGAGGCTGATAATGTGTGTAGACGCGAGAAAAAGATCAGTGTGGCTCTGTGTTGAGCAGGCTTTCAATATTGCAGACGATTATTCCAAACAGACTGAAGAAGGAAAGCCAAACCAACATTTCCGTAATTATTCCTGCATTCTATAGACCTTCTGTTCTACATCAAAGTCACAGACGGGTTTCATGGACCTCATAATCAACGATTTGAAGCAAGGGTAGCTTGCATGAGGTGCCTGAGCAGATGAAGTACATTAAAAGGTCCAATCAGTTCTGGTAAGTTAAAGAAGCACAAGGTATGATAACAACTGCTGATCTAAAATGGAACATTGTTGTAGAAAATTTACAATGTCCGTAGTTGCCTTAGTTAAAGGTGTTGTGTCTTTCGACTTAAAACATCTGTAGTCAGAAATACTGCCCAGAAATACTCAACAGCTCCCGATGCTCGAGGCTATTCAGATACGTTTTGCATTACGTAACATATGTGGTAAAACAGACATTCGGAGTATTAGTGGTGACACTCAAACGATTTTCCCTGTGTCACCGGCTAACTCCTAAGTATCCTTGATTATTATGACGGAGGTACGCGATTTGATTGGCATTCGGAACCAGACCATCTTTCCACAACATCCTCGTGACCGACATTCTGAAGGCGTGCGCCAACTTCCTGGAGCCGGGAAAAACGTCGTTTTATTAACTTGGATGCTGATAATAGGTGCAGATTTGAGCACTTTGGATCTACATTGAATGGGCTCTCACTTTCGTGTTTGTGACAATTGTGCAGAGTGTCTTTGTGCGGAGAAGGAATGTGTTGACATTTCTGCGGAGCGCAGGCTGTTCCAGAAACTGCGGCAGGTTCGCCGCTATCTGCGACTTACTGCTGGGAAAGAGCAAGCTGTTTGAATAGTTGCTTCTACTTTACTCCGATATTACAAGTTCTTGAAACGAAACAAACACTACTCCAGCTGCCTACGCTTTGCTATCGAACAAAAAGCGAGAAGCATATGAACGTCTTTGAAAAGTTATTACAACATGCTGCCTGGATGAAGCCCTGCGTCTCAGTTAGCTAGATGTTTGCTTGCCGAAACAGAGATTATGGGTTGCAAGTATCATTTTAACGGATATTTGTGGAAACAACTTCAGTGTCAGTCTTGTTCCTGTCTGTAAGACAAATGAAGGAATACACTGGCACATAAAAATGTGTTCAGGTTTTGCACGTCTTTCCCTGTAAATGTTGGATGATGATTCTATTGTAATCAGGAGAGCACGTCTGAAATCAAAAGATTCAGGACTTCTACGACTATTTTGTGAGCCAGTGGTTCGATAAAGAGTATATGACAACTGATATATGGAATTGCAGTGGAAGGCGCCAACGTCTATGAAGGATGGAACTGAAGGATAAAAACATTAATATTACAAGTTCATCCAAATGTTTACTCACTAGTAAAATATCTTCGAAAAGATGCAGAGTACCACGGCCATGAATTTCACCGATTACATTTCGATGGGAAAAGAGATAAGTCACAAATTAAGCCTAGCAAGTCTATTGAAAAAGGTTTAAAGAGGCTCTAAATTGATTGCAATAGATTTTAACTTATATGGCCTGCGCACAGAAATTACAATGACTTAAACGTCACAACCATTAGGAATTATGTAATTACTGAAAAGAATGTTAATGCACGCCATACTCATTGACATTCTTATAAATATTGTAAATAAGTTTAATGGTGGACGAAAAGGGGCTGTGGAAACTACACAAAATCGGATAAATGTCTCTGCAATATGTAAAACATTAGCTAATGAAGACCGACAAGACTAACCCAAAGGTAATAACTTTTCTAGGTAATCATTGCACTATTCCCCTTGAGAGATTCCTAGAATCAAAATCTGTATGGGTGGATACAGAAACAAAATCATTGCAACGGAAACGCAGACATATCTCATACAGCTACATCCAGTCATTCACCATCTGAGAATACATCCTGTTTTCATAAACAAAAGAGAAATATTAAACATTATTTTACCCTTTTTGACAGTTTTTTCGGCCTTTCAATATATATTAAAATTAATTCCTAGTAACACGTGTCGTAGTCTATAGCATGCTCGACAGAATACAAATTTTTATGGTGCCCCTGTGATCCCCACAAAAGTCAAGACCCCAGGCTCGTCATAAATGCATCTCTACAGAAGAATCCCTCCACCAAGGCCTAAAAAAGTTTAGGAAACTGGCAATGCGATTTAGATTCAACACTTATAATTTATGTTAAACATATTTCTGAACAAATAAAACAAACATAGAACCACTTGGCTATATTCAACTCGAAACACATTAAAGATACATATCTGCTGAATTCATTCATTATTTTCAAACATTTGTTTCATTTTCTCATAGAAATGGTTTCAATTTCCTATCAAATACTTATCTGCTATACACAATAGAACAAATTATAAACACTGGTAATGGGTTTGGTATATGAAATTTCTATTGTTACCTGTGAGCCGGAACATGTTTGATGAATATGACAGCGAGGAGTATCATGAACAACATATGACTATGATGCTGAAACTGAAACCTTTCCATCCTCTCCTACAAGATCAGTAGAACAAGGTTCCATTTTCAGATCAGCAATTGTTGTTACACTCTGTGCTTCTTCTTGTTGCCATAATTGGTAGTGTTGTCAGCGAACTTCATAGTTACTTCTCACGAAAGCTTCCCATTTCGAAATAATTGATTGTGAAACATAAAGATAATTACGGAAAGGTTCTTTACCTTTTGTTCATCAGCCATTTGAAATACTCTTCTACAATTCCGCGAGCCCACTCATCACAGAGCCACAGCGGTCTTGCTATATTTTTAGACATCTGCGCACTTTATCAGCATCCGTTTTACAACTACAATGTTTTCCCGCGTTTCAGGAAGTTGGCGCAGGCCTGCAGAACGTCGGCTGCGAGGATGTTGTGAACAAAGGGCATGGTTCCGAATTCCAGTCGAACCACGTACCTCCGTAATAAGAATCAATGGTATAAGGGGCGATCAAACAGTTTCTGTTCGAAGGCCGTACATTCCACGATCGGTTTTCCAGTCAGGCAAACTCGCCGTGAGCATTGAGACAATCATCCCTCCGCCGGACCTGGTCGAATATACATGTTTGGTATGACACTATATGCTGCTGCGTGAAGAAATCCACAGCAGCTTGCTACACATCGTCGTCCGACAGGAATCGTCGATCATTCAAGACCTTTTTTAAAAGAGACCGAAGGTGGGATAATCGCATGCGGAAGATCAGGACTATAGGGAGGGTGCTAGAGTGTCTCCCATTTGAGTTGGCGAACCTTGTGTGTTACGACATTTACCTTATGGCTCTAAGCACTATGGGACTTAACAATGACATTTACCTCATGGGGACGTATGTTATCATAAAGCAGCAGCATCCCTTGTCGCAGTTTTCGTGGACGTTTCGTGTTAACTGCAAGAAATGTTTCAAATGGCTCTAAGCACTATGGGAGTTAACGTCTCAGGTCATCAGTTCGCTAGACTTAGAAGTACTTAAACCTAACTAACCTAAGGACATCACACACCTCCATGCCCTAGGCAGGATTCAAACTTGCGAGCGTAGCAGCAGCGCGGTTCCGGACTGAAGCGCCTAGAACCGCTCGGTCACAGGGGCGGGCTGTTAACTGCACATCGTACTTTCTCCAGAGCTACTCAGTATCGTTCCCCAGTGGCGGAGACAAGTTTTCCTGAAATCAATAAGCAATGGGCCCCAATAATCAGATATCAGGATGGGCATCACCTTTCCCGCAGATGGCTGACTTTTTTCACTTCCTGAGACGAGGGGCGATGGATGACACCACTACGTCGTCGACGGTTTCGGCTCCGGTTCCCAGTGGCGGCACCAGTTTTAGTTGCTTGCAACAGTGCCTTCAAGGAACGTGTTTGCCTTCGACACAGGCCGGCCGTTGTGGCCGAGTGGTTCTAGGCACTTCAGTCCGCAACCGCGCTGCTGCTACGGTCGCAGGTTCGAATCCTGCCTCGGGCATGGATGTGTGTGATGTCCTTAGGTTAGTTAGGTTTAAGTAGTTCTAAGTCTAGTGAACAGATGACCTCAAATGTTAAGTCCCATAGTGCTTAGAGCCATTTGAACCATTCGACACTGGAATGCATCAGGCGCTTCAGGCAAACAGCCATTCGGTTTGCTTTTTGTTCGGCATTCAACGTCCTGGGTATTCACTGGCTGCAGACCTTACGGTAGTGCAAGTGGGCGGCCATTGGGAGGCGTGGAAGATGGATTGTGTGGCAGGAGGCACTCTCGCAGTTCGCCTCTTGTCGGTTCCTCAGAGAAAATTGGAAATTTGTGGCAAGGTTTTATGGGACCAAACTGCTGAGGTCGTCGGTCCCTACGCTTACACATTACCTAATCTAACTTATGCTACGGACGACACACACACACCCATGCCCGATGGAGGACTCGAACCTCCGACAGAGGGAGCCGCGCGGACCATGACAAGACGCCTTAGACCACGCGGCGTTTCTCAGGGAAGAGGAGGTGGTTGTAGCCTGTGTACGCCGGTGGGCGCAGTGAAAGAAGTGTGACTCTTTAACTATTTATTTATGCAAATACATCTCTCCTTTAGTGATGCTACGGCGGTCCTCTGCCGCTGCTTGTCCGTGTGCGCCGTGAGCAGCCAGCACCTACTCAGGAAGTGGATGCTCGGTTCTAGGCGCTCAGTCCAGAACCGAGCGACTGCTACGGTCGCAGGTTCGAATCCTGCCTCGGGCATGGATATGTGTGATGTCCTTAGGGTAGTTAGGTTTAAGTAGTTCTAAGTTCTAGGGGACTGATGGCCTAAGATGTTAAGTCCCATAGTGCTCACAGCCATTTGAACCATTTCAAGTGGATGCTGCGTCCCCACCCTCCGCACTCGAAGAAGGTGGCGCGCGCGTATGTGGCTTACACACGCCGGCCTAGGAGGTCCTCGATCCCCTCCCAGTTACGCTGTGGCTCATCTCTGCTCTCTGAAACGCGATGACGGTTGTCGTGTAGTCGAGAAGTGTCTCGACACTGGGCTGCCGTGCAGGTAGGCCCCGTGGCTCCGCTGAAGTGTCAGGAACGCTGGCGTCCTGACCCGAGTCGACACGGAGGACTGCCAGGCCTCTGCGTTGGAAGCTGTCAGCAGCGCCCAACTCGTGACTGGTGCTTACGGAGAGGAAGACATCTCTCCGGCGGCTGTTGACAGTGTTGAGTACGAGCAGAAAATCTGCAACAGACTTATACCCAGCGTTAATACCGTGTCAGAGCGTTAATCTACATCTTCATATCTACATGGATACTCTGCAAATCACATTTAAGTGCCTGGCAGAGGGTTCATCGCACCACTTTCGCAATTCTCTATTATTCCAATCTCGTACAGCACGTGGAAAGAACGAACACATATATCTTTCCGTACGAGCTCTGATTTCCCTTATTTTATCGTGGTGATCGTTTCTCCCTATGTAGGTCGGTGTCAACGAAATATTTTCGCATTCGGAGGAGAAAGTTGGTGATTGGAATTTCGTGAGAAGATTCCGTCAGCTGACCCTGTGGTCGAGCGGTTCTAGGCGCTTCGGTCTGGAACCGCGCGACCGCTACGGTCGCAGGTTCGAATCCTGCCTCGGACATGAATGTATGTGACGTATTTAGGTTGGTTACATTAAAAATGGTTCAAATGGCTCTGAACACTATGGGACTTAACTTCTGAGGTCATCAGTTCAAAAATGGTTCAAATGGCTCTGAGCACTATGGGACTTAACTTCTGAGGTCATCAGTCCCCTAGAACGTAGAACTACTTAAACCTAACTAACCTAAGGAGATCACACACATCCATGCCTGAGGCAGGATTCGAACCTGCGACCGCAGCGGCCACGCGGTTCCAGACTGTAGCGCCTAGAACCGCTCGACCACTCCGGCCGGCAAGGTTGGTTAGGTTTAAGTAGTTCTAAGTTCTAGGAGACTGATGACCTCAGATGTTAAGTCCCATAGTGCTCAGAGCCATTTGAACCAAGATTCCATCGCAACGAAAAACGTCTTTCTTTTAATGATGTCCAGCCCAAATCCCTTATCATTTTGTGACACTCTCTCCCATATTTCGCGATAATGCAAAACGTGCTGCCCTTCTTTGAAATTTTTCGATGTACTCCGTCAGCACTGTCTGGTAAGGATCCTACACTGCGCAGCAGTTTTCTAAAAGAGGACGGACAAGCGTAGTGTAGGCAGTCTCCTTAGTAGATCTGTTACATTTTCTAAGTGTCCTGCCAATAAAACGTAGTCTTTGGTTAGTCTTCCCCAAAACATTTTCTATGTGTTCCTTCCAATTTAAGTTGTTCGTAATTGTAATACCGAGGTATTTAGTTGAATTTACGGCTTTCAGATTAGACTGATTTATTGTGTAACCGACGTTTAACGAATTCCTTTTAGCACTCATGTGGTTGATCTCACATAATAATAATACCATGTCAGGGAATCGAGTACGCGCGTCCGGTACACCATCGATCCTTCTGACTCCCCTCTGAACTCAAATGCTGGATATTTATAGTGTGAAATATCGGCTGATGTTGCTTAACATACGATCAGACTCGTCCGTAACAATATTCAGTACGCCTTCTTGCGTTAGCGATGCGGCTGCTTACTTCACTTAACAAGGTGACGTGATACTTCTCAGACGTATTGCCATAATAAACTTCTACTGATACTAGCTACCCAGTTCGCGCAAAGCTTTGATGTCCTGCTTTCTGCCTGACCTGACGCTGTCGTTTCGTGTGGCGCTTGTTGACACTTCCGCAAGGAACGCAAAGTGAACTAGGTCTCGCAATTATGAAATTCTGCGGCCAACTACCTGATACAGGGTTGGTACGTATCACTAGCCTAACTGCTGCCAGATAATGTGTTGTACAGTACCGAAGCTGATGTCGAGATCCTTTGCTAGCGCACGAATGGTTATGCGCTGGCTCGCCCTAATCGCATCATCAACCGCCCGCTTGTTGTTTTCCGTAATGGATGAGGCTGGCCTCACAGATCGGCCGGCGTTTGTGTCAAATTGCGACCAGCACGAACTTGGCGCACCATTACACAAAGGTAGTTTTCAACAGACATGCTGTCCCATATACAGTCTTCATTCTCATGGATGTCTACCAGTGACTGTCCTTCGGCAGTCGAGAACAGAATAACAGCACCTCGGTCCTCGGTGGACGTATTTGATAACAACGTCGCCGTAGTTCCCGTTTCCGCATTTACCTGACGTTCTTCGGAAAGACAAAAATGCCATACTAATACCTTGCCTACAAGTTGGTGGTTATATACCCGCATAAAATTCGCGCTGTGTTGCATATACGCTGCAGCAGCGCCCTCAAACGGAAACAATTTGATCGCCCTTTATACATGGGAGTTACCCAACAGAACAGGAAAAATCGTTTAGATAGCACCACTATTATCACGAATGTCTATTCTGTCACACGTTATGTAATGCAACAGGTATCTGAACAGCCACCAGTATCAGTTGCCCTTTTCAGTATTTCTTACTTCAGATTTTTCACATCGAATGACACTTCTGTGTTAACTAATGTAACTACCTACATTGCAAATTTGATAGTAATTACTTGTTAAAGCCTTTAAATTTCACGTTATTCTTATTGGTTTTAAAAAGAAAAAATTATGCGTGTTATCTGTGATCTTATTAGTACAGTGATTGTTTTGTTCATTGAACTGTCTAATTACACCGAGGTGACAAAAGTCATGGGATACCTCCAAATTCCATGTAGGACCTCCTTTGTCCTGGCGTAGTGCAGCAGTTCGACATGACATGGACTCGACAAGTCGTTGAAAGTTCCTGGCAGAAATATTGAGCCATGCTGTATCTACAGCCGTCCATAATTGCGAAAGTGTTGCTGGTGCAGCAGTTTGTGCACGATCTGACGTCTTTAACATGCCCCATTAATGTTCGGTGGGATTCATGTCGGGCGATATGGGTGGCCAAATCATTCGTTTGAATTGTCTATAATGTTCTTAAAACCAATGGTGAACAACTGTGGTGCGATGACATGGAGCATTATCGTCCATAAAATTTCCACCATGAGTGGTTGTCAATGGTCTCCAGGTAGCCAAACATAACCATTTCAAGTCAATGGTCGGTTCAGTTGGACCAAAGGACCCAGCCCATTCCATTTAAACATAACTCGCACCATTATGGAGCCACCAGCACCTTGCACAGTGCCTGTTGACAACGTGGGTCCATGGCTTCGTGTGGTCTGCGCCACAGTTGAACCTACCATCAGTTCTTACCAACTAAATCCGGACTAATCTGACCAGATCACAGTTTTCCAGTCATCTAGGGTCCAACTGATATGGTCACGAACCCAAGACAGGCGCTGTTAGCAAATGCACTCGCGTCGGTCGTCTGAGCCGTAGCCCATTGACGCCAAATTTCGCCACACTGTCCTAGCGGATACGTTCGTACGTTCGTCGTAGGGTTATGTCAAGCAGTGTTGTTGAAACAAAATGATCGTATGGCATTTATTGGCCGGGATATCCCCTTCTTTGTGTTTCCAAGTAGTGAAGATGAACATGTGCTCATAGCTCATAACGTATGCATTTTAGAGCACATGTTTACTGGACATTTTTTTCTTGTTTTGGTCCACATTACCATTTCACAAAATATGGAACGCAAAGAGCTTTCAGTAGAAGAGATTTGCTTCACAGTATCGAAGATGAAAAATCACTCGTAGCTCTTAAGACTTTTTTGCTTCTAGTATCGTGTATTTTCAACTGTATGCGTTTACGCCATTAATTATGACTCACACTATAGAGAACAACAGCGGTCCTATCATATTTCCCTGTGGCACTCCTGACGAAACCCTTGTCTGGTTCAAAATGGTTCAAATGGCTCTGAGCACTATCGGACTTAACATCTGAGGTCATCAGTTTCCTAGAACTTAGAACTACTTAAACCAACTAACCTAAGGACATCACACACATCCATGCCCGAGGCAGGACTCGAACCTGCGACCGTAGCGGTCGCACAGTTCCAGACTGAAGCGCCTAGAACCACTCGACCACAGCGGCCGGCCAAACCCTTGTCTGTGATGAACATTCACCGTCGAGGACAACATATTGGGTTCTATTACTTAAGAAGTCTTCGAACCACTCACATATCTGTGAACCTATTCCATATGCTGATACTTTTGTTTACAGCCTGTAATGGGGCACCGTGTCAAATGCTTTCCGGAAATATAGAATTACTGGATCTGCCTGTTACCCTTCATCCACAGTTGTCAGTATATCATGTGAGAAAAGCGCAAGCTATGTTTCGCACAAGCGATACTTTCTAAAATCATTCAGATTCGTGGACGTAAGCTTCTCAGTCTCAAGAAAGTTTATTATATTCGAACTGAGATTATTTTCAAGAATTCTGCAGCAAACCGAATTTAGAGATATTGGTCAGTAATTTTGCGGGTCAGTTCTTTCACCCTTCTTATACACTGGCATCACCTGCGCTCTTTTTCAAGCGCTTGGGACTTTTTGCTGGGCGAGAGATTCATGATAAATGAAAGCTAGGTAAGGGGCCAATGCCGTAGAGTACTTTTTGTAAATTCGAACTGAGATTCCATCCGGACCTGGTGATTTATTTGCTTTCAAATCTTTCAGTTGTTTCTATATTCCAGGTATGCTCATTACTATGTCGTCCATATGGGAGTCTGTATGATGGTGAAATGACAGTATGTTTGTACGATACTTCTGTGTGACCGATTTCTTGATCGTGAAGTTTAAAACTTCGGCTTTCGTTTTGCTATCTTCAACTGCCACACCAGACTGCTCAACGAGGGACTGAATGTAAGTCTTAGCCCCTCTTAGCGATTTTACGTAAGACTAGAATTTCCCGGGTTCTCTGCCAAATCTTTTGCTAAGATGTGATAGTGGTAGTTGTTGTATGCTTCGCGCATAGATCTTTTCGCAGACGCGCGAATCTCTACTAACCTTCGCTTGACGTCATTTGTGCGTTCCCTTTTGAACCGAGAGTGCAACAGCCTCTGTTTCCTCAGCATCCGCCGAATTTCGTTATTAAACCATGGCGGGTCTTTTCCATCCTTTTTCTACTTTTTTCTGTCTCGTTAAGATTTTCCATTCAGTGCACCTGTGGGGAAATCTCAGGTCAAAGAATCCTTTCAACAGGTGTCTGCTACAAACATGGAGACTGTTTCTATGGTAGTAAGTTAAAGGTCCATTACGTTAGTCTACAGACTTATAATTTATGTTAAACATATTTCTGAACAAATAAAACAAACATAAAACCACTTGGCTATATTCAACTCGAAACACATTAAAGATACATATCTGCTGAATTCATTCATTATTTTCAAACATTTGTTTCATTTTCTCATAGAAATGGTTTCAATTTCCTATCAAATACTTATCTGCAATACACAATAGAACAAATTATAAACACTGGTAATGGGTTTGGTATATGAAATTTCTATTGTTGCCTGTGAGCCGGAACATGTTTGATGAATATGACAGCGAGGAGTATCATGAACAACATATGACTATGATGCTGAAACTGAAACCTTTCCATCCTCTCCTACAAGATCAGTAGAACAAGGTTCCATTTTCAGATCAGCAATTGCTGTTACACTCTGTGCTTCTTCTTGTTGCCATAATTGGTAGTGTTGTCAGCGAACTTCATAGTTACTTCTCACGAAAGCTTCCCATTTCGAAATAATTGATTGTGAAACATAGAGATAATTACGGAAAGGTTCTTTACCTTTTGTTCATCAGCCATTTGAAATACTCTTCTACAATTCCGCGAGCCCACTCATCACAGAGCCACAGCGGTCTTGCTATATTTTTAGACATCTGCGCACTTTATCAGCATCCGTTTTACAACTACAATGTTTTCCCGCGTTTCAGGAAGTTGGCGCAGGCCTGCAGAACGTCGGCTGCGAGGATGTTGTGAACAAAGGGCATGGTTCCGAATTCCAGTCGAACCACGTACCTCCGTAATAAGAATCAATGGTATAAGGGGCGATCAAACAGTTTCCGTTCGAAGGCCGTACATTCCACGACGGTTTTCCAGTCAGGCAAACTCGCCGTGAGCATTGAGACAATCATCCCTCCGCCGGACCTGGTCGAATATACATGTTTGGTATGACACTATATGCTGCTGCGTGAAGAAATCCACAGCAGCTTGCTGCACATCGTCGTCCGACAGGAATCGTCGATCATTCAAGACCTTTTTTAAAAGAGACCGAAGGTGGGATAATCGCATGCGGAAGATCAGGACAATAGGGAGGGTGCTAGAGTGTCTCCCATTTGAGTTGGCGAACCTTGTGTGTTACGACATTTACCTTATGGCTCTAAGCACTATGGGACTTAACAATGACATTTACCTCATGGGGACGTATGTTATCATAAAGCAGCAGCATCCCTTGTCGCAGTTTTCGTGGACGTTTCGTGTTAACTGCAAGAAACGTTTCAAATGGCTCTAAGCACTATTGGAGTTAACGTCTCAGGTCATCAGTTCGCTAGACTTAGAAGTACTTAAACCTAACTAACCTAAGAACATCACACACCTCCATGCCCTAGGCAGGATTCAAACTTGCGAGCGTAGCAGCAGCGCGGTTGCGGACTGAAGCGCCTAGAACCGCTCGGTCACAACGGCGGGCTGTTAACTGCACATCGTACTTTCTCCAGAGCTACTCAGTATCGTTCCCCAGTGACGGAGACAAGTTTTCCTGAAATCAATAAGCAATGGGCCCCAATAATCAGATATCAGGATGGGCCTCACCTTTCCCGCAGATGGCTGACTTTTTTCACTTCCTGAGACGAGGGGCGATGGATGACACCACTACGTCGTCGACGGTTTCGGCTCCGGTTCCCAGTGGCGGCACCAGTTTTAGTTGCTTGCAACAGTGCCTTCAAGGAACGTGTTTGCCTTCGACACAGGCCGGCCGTTGTGGCCGAGTGGTTCTAGGCGCTTCAGTCCGCAACCGCGCTGCTGCTACGATCGCAGGTTCGAATCCTGCGTCGGGCATGGATGTGTGTGATGTCCTTAGGTTAGTTAGGTTTAAGTAGTTCTAAGTCTAGTGAACAGATGACCTCAAATGTTAAGTCCCATAGTGCTTAGAGCCATTTGAACCATTCGACACTGGAATGCATCAGGCGCTTCAGGCAAACAGCCATTCGGTTTGCTTTTTGTTCGGCATTCAACGTCCTGGGTATTCACTGGCTGCAGACCTTACGGTAGTGCAAGTGGGCGGCCATTGGGAAGCGTGGAAGATGGATTGTGTGGCAGACTTGCCAAAGCCTGTAAAAGTTCCTTTGGGGTGTTATATTACTATTGTGTATTAATCTTCTTAGTGTTATTGGTGTATGGCCGACCGCGGTGGCCACGCGGTTCTAGGCGCTGCAGTCCGGAACCCCACGACTACTACGGTCGCAGGTTCGAATCGTGCCTCGGGCATGGATGTGTGTGATGTCCTTAGGTTAGTTAGATTTAAGTAGTTCTAAGCTCTAGGAGACTGATGACCTCAGATGTTAAGTCCCATAGTTTTTTTTTTTTTTTGTTATTGGTGTTGTAGAAGAGGATGAAGAAGGCTCAGTTTCAGCATCATAGTCATCTGTTGTTAATGTTTCACTTCGCTGTCATATTCATAAATCAGGTTCTCGTAAGTAACTACAAAAGTTTCACATACAAGACCCATCATCAGTGTTTATAAAGTGTTTTATAGTGTATTGTAGGTAAGTGTCTTGCATGAACTCCAAGACTTTCTGTGACAAGTGAATCAAGTGTGCGAAAATAATAAATGAATTCAACAGATATGTATCTTTAATATGTTGCCACCTAGACATAATCGAATTATTTTAATGCACATAAGAATCTCGCTTATCCGGACAAGATGTGAGCGAACTTAATCCGGATTATCGGATTCTGGATAATCCGGAAATATTCCACGAAGAGCAAACCTCTAATATGTACTACAACATACCAACCTGTTATTTTTGCACTAAAAAAAACACTTTCTGGCAGTTACACTCTATAGTAATACAGCTTACTCACATTTATTTATTGAAATAGTGTGTAAGTTTCTTTCGTGTCAGTCTTCTTTGGCGTTTGAGAGCAGCACGATGGCGTAGAAATTTCACTAGCATCAGTTGGCCTGGAGCTGTTTACGGCTGACATTCTAGGTAAATCATTAGCTTTCCATCGTTCCAACCAACATTGGCTGACTGTGAGGTTAGGATCGCCATGGACTAGCTTGCCCTTTAAGTTTCCTGCAGGATTGGACCGGATTTCGGAATACTATGCTCTCTTTTCTCACTGAACCAAACGAATAATGCTTCGTCCATCGTGTCACTTCTTGCTTTTTTATTATACAGTGATTCTGAAAACTCTCTTTTGTTATCATTTTGAAGCATAAGTCTGCAATTTATTTTCGGTTCTTTATCCAGTCTGACAACTGATGGCACTAAACCACATTCTGCAGTTATGTTTTTTAGCAGTTCTCCTTTGTCTATTCTGTTTAGTGCTTAGAACTGTTTGTCCATCGAAACAACCACTTTCTTTTCCTTCGAAGCTATTTCACTCATGCTCACTCAAAACACGGGAACAAAAATAAAAGAACAGTACCGTCACAGCGTCTTAACTCCATAAGGAACAGATACACACTGACCGTTGTAACGGTAGCTGGCAGCGTGGGACCGGCGACCTCTGTGCTACCTGCGGTGTCAACGAAACAGCTGCACGTATACCGTACCGTATCAACTGTACGCTGCACAATCTCACGTTAAAAACAAAAGAAAAAAGAAACAAAAAAGGAATCTGGGTAAGTCGAAAAAATGTTCAAATGTGTGTGAGTTCCTAAGGGACCAAACTGTTTAGGTCATCGGTCCGTAGACTTACACACCACTTAAACTAACTCATGCTAAGAACAACACACACACCCATGCCCGAGGGAGGACTCGAACCTCCGGCTGGAGGGGCTGCGCAGTCTGTTCATGACGCCTAAAACCATGCGTCCATTCCACTCGGTGGTAAATCGAAAACTCTGATTAATGAGGGCTGGGTAATCGATGTTCTCTTATACGTGTTATTTATTCAAAAATATGTTTAATTATCGTAGTTGATAATGTTAAAACAAAATCCGATTGTTAGTTTCCTAACTTATCTTATACTCTTGTGAGGAAAGCTCAAGTCACAGAATCCTTTTAACAAGTTCTGTGGCAATACGTTTGAGTTTCAGTACTTCAGTCTAAGGCCTTCAACCATCGTTCATCCATATTGCATGGACTAGGCATGACTTACACATCGTTAACGTTTATTAAGTTTGATGGTAGTTTCATTAAATACGAAAAGAACTAATCTACAGAATGGGAGTGTTTTGACTGTAAATCATTAAAAATAATGCTTTGCTCTTCAAATTTCTAAGTGTCGATTAACTACGATCCTTTCACTTAAATGCTGTGTATTTAATGTTAAACTGAATTTGGAAAATCATATCCCAATCCAGATTTCTTGTGTATCCTCAGACAGTAAAGAAATATCTAAGAAAAATCAGAAAAAACAATAAGAATAAATGCTTTTTATGCGGTGACTTCAAGTCTTTTAGTTATTATTTATAGCTGTATTGCAGAAACTCATTATACGCGTTGGTTTCACTGGCCTGAGGAGGGTAACATCGGAAGGATCGTTTTTAGCTCCCAATAAAAACTTCACAAACACCTTAGTCCATGTTCGCTCAGTTTGTTGCATTATTTGATAACCATCTCATTCTCCGCAAGTATAAATCGGAGTGCCCCTTCAAAATTCGTCTACATAAATGATGAGAATCTCTCACAACGCCACGGTGAAGTGCGCTTTGCAGGCTGTGGGCGCGGAATTTCTACTGAGTCACGCGACATTACATAAGACACGAGAAGCATGCGCCTAACGCAGCCAGTTGACGCGGTCACGTGCTGTCCATATTTAACTCCGCCACTTTCACGGGTTCGTAAAACGTTAAATGGCCCGCGCAACATTTCCTTGGACATCTACTGCCTGGCAGTGAGGCGGTCACGCGCTAATTCTTGTTCTTAGAAAGACGCATCGCCTCTCCGGATCTGCTTCACTTTCCGCAGCGATCTGACTGTCGAAGATCTAGCAAATGTGCGTGAATTTTTAGTCTCTTATCCACAGACATCTAGGTACAGTCAGATCTTCGCCCTTTATTGTGCATCCTCTTAGTTGTACAAATGAACAGGAATACCGAAAGCCGGCCGCGGTGGCCGAGCGGTTCTAGGCGCTTCAGTCCGGAACCGCGCTGGTAATACGGTCGCAGGTTCGAATCCTGCCTCGGGCATGGATGTGTGTGATGTCCTTAGGTTAGTTAGGTTTAAGTAGTTCCAAGTTCTAGGGGACTGATGACCTGAGATGTTAAGGTCCATAGTGCTCAGAGCCATTTGAACCACTTTTAGAAATACCGAAGAAAAAGGAAATAGCAGTATCACTTTGGCGTTCCCTAAGACATATTGATGCTACTATCGTTCAATGAGACGAGTTTACTTTTTCATGGTGGAATTTAGCTAGGCTAGTAGCAGTTTAACCATGTATATGGCTACCATTCAACTCAAATACTAAAAAGGAAAACTCTCTAACAATCAGAGGAAGTCACTGAACGCAAGCTTTCATGGTCGGTATTTGCATTATTACTGATAATTTCTCTACGGGTGTAAGGCCTGCTGAGCTTGTGTAAGATTGTATCTGCTTTCCGAGTCGTTTTAGCCTTTGATGATGTTTCCAGTATTGGAAGATGAAACGCTAGGCAGATAATTTTATTATGCCTTGGACAACGGCCTTATGCCCATAAAAAAAAACTCTCAGTTATAATCAGAGGAAACTTTCACAGAGGCTCCCTTTGTTTCGAAGTTTTCGTAATGTACACTTAATACTGCAAAATAAGAAAGCTGTGATTTCGCTTGTTAGATATGTGACATTAACAAAAAGTTCGTACATTTTGTACGCATAAGAAACGTTTACTTCGGCATCGAACTAGATAATGCAATTGTTAGAAAAAAACTTTCCAGCTTGGAGAACATACACTGGAACGGCTATTGACTTCTTAAAAACCTTAATTTGAAGTATTTTCGATTTGATTAAAAGGAATACACCAAGTGTAGGAAACATAGAGGCTGTTGGGAGAAATGCAGATGCTGTATAACTAATTTGAAATTTTGCCTGTTTTTCGGACAGCTATTTTCTTACTTCTTAAATAATGTCTTCCCTCCACGAAGAACAAAATGTTACGTTGTAAGTTTAATGAGTATGTACCTTCATTATTCACTGAGGCACACAAAGGAAGAATGGTTAGTGTTCAACGCCCGGTGCAGTATCCCTGACAGCATGTTTTCCACATGAGGTGGCTAACATACCTGTCGCCATTGTTTGCAAAAAACGAGAACTGTCCCTTTCGCCACGACGAGAAGGAGAAAATACACGGTCCATTCACATTAATGTGACCACTGCCTGTGTTCGACGTCAGCGTGCAGCAATCACTCAAAGATGACAGATGGCAGCACTAGCAGTGGAGGGTGTACAACCTGTCCCCTGGGGGAGGGGGGGGGGGGACGCGGAAAACAGTGCAGTAGTTGCAATGCGGAAACGAAGCGATTTATCTAACTTTCAAAAGGGCATGATAATTCACTTTCGGGCCGATAGTGGAAGCATTTCCGAAACGGTTAAGTTTGTAAACTGTTCGCGTGCCGCCGTGGTTCAAGCATATCGTGCATGGCAAAATGGCGGTATCCAGAACCGTCGCCGAAGCAACTGTGATGCACCACGGGCCATAGATGACATGGGTGAACGACGGTTGCAGCGATATGGACAGGCATATAGGCTTGCAAGTATTGAACAACTGACCGCCCAGGTGAAATTGGTTCAAATGGCTCTGAGCACTATGGGACTTACGTCTGAGGTCATCAGTCCATTCGAACTTAGAACTACTTAAACCTAACTAACCTAAGGACATCACACACATCCATGCCCGAGGCAGGATTGGAACCTGCGACCGTAGTGGTCGCGCGGTTCTGGACTATAGCGCGTAGAACCGCTCGGCAGGCCCAGGTGAATCAAAGGACTACCAATGAAACATCTGGATGCGAACACCATACAACAATAGTCGGAATGGTCCACAGCGGAGGGCATTCCGTGGGTGATCTCGTCACTCTGGAAGGCACAATGGATCAATACAATTATGCAACTATCCTCGGGGGCCATGTCAACCCCTGCGTGCGGTTTGTTTTCTCTTGGCTCGTTGGCATCTACCAGCGAGACACTGCAACGTTCCACATAGGTCGCAGTATACGTGCGTGGTTCGAAGAGCACCAGGATGAGTTTACCGTATTCCTCTGGCCACCAAACTACCCATATTTAAACCCGATAGAGAATGTGTGGGGCACCTCGATCGTGCTGTTCGGACCCTCAGCCGAGAAACCTAGCCCTGCTGGCCACGGCACTGGAGTGGGCGTCACTCCACATCCCTGTCGGTACTTTCCAGAACCTCAGTCCGCAGCTCGTGGTCGTGCGGTAGCGTTCTCGCTTCCCGCGCCCCGGTTCCCGGGTTCGATTCCCGGCGGGGTCAGGGATTTTCTCTGACTCGTGATGACTGTGTGTCGTGTGATGTCCTTAGGTTAGTTAGGTTTAAGTAGTTCTAAGTTCTAGGGGACTGATGACCATAGCTGTTAAGTCCCATAGTGCTCAGAGCCATTTGAACCAGAACCTCACTGACTGTCTTCCTGCACGTCTCGCTGCAAAACTTAGTTAATCAGGCACTAGATAGCTGGTCACATTAATGTGATTGGACAGCGTAGTTGTCCGTTGTTAGGAAGCGATACACCTATAAAAATAATAAAATAAAAAAAAATTGCGCGTCGTGATATAACTTTATAATGATCGCATCAGATGAAATGAATTGAAATTTGTGCTGCGGCCGGGACTTTCTTTTTAGATCTCATTTTGTTCTATATTGTTCGTTTAATTTGTTCGGGGCGGACGTCCGATGACACGAGTTCAGGTTCTTTGTTGATCCGTTCACTCAGTTTTTTATTACGGAGGGCTCTGACCGAGCACGCTGAGCTACCGTGCGGGAAGGACTCGAACCCGGGTCTTCTTGCTTGCTAGACCGAATTGCTAACCATTACACCACCTGAGTACAGTCAACATTGCTGCACGAACTACCTAAGCTGAGTGCCCTCCGCAGCATCGTAGTGCGGTGGTGTAATGGTTAGCATTTCTGCCTCACAAGCAAGAAGATCCGGAGAACAAGACGGCCCAGTAGCACAGGCGCTACCGCGAGAACTTCAGAAACTTCTTGCAGATTCGACTGCAGACAGCGATCGCCAGAGTCCTCCCCAGCCTGTGACCATCAGCACGTCCACCAGCCACCTCACCACACACACCACAAGAAGAAAGTGTGCAGTGAAAGTGAATAAGCGCAACAGAAAAGATAAAGTGCTTCTCCTCGCGCCTATAATAGTGAAGTATAGTAGTCTAAAGTGTTTCTCCTTAGTGAAATCAGTGATACAAAGTGCTTCTCACCAAACATCTGTCATGCTCGCAGCCAAATCAGTGTCAAAAGTATGCCCAGTACTACTAACAGTGATCTTTTTCCCTTCGCCGGCCGCGGTGGTCTAGCGGTTCTAGGCGCTCAGTCCGGCACCGCGCGACTGCTACGGTCGCAGGTTCGAATCCTGCCTCGGGCATGGATGTGTGTGATGTCCTTAGGTTAGTTAGGTTTAAGTAGTTCTAAGTTCTAGGGGACTGATGACCATAGATGTTAAGTCCCATAGTGCTCAGAGCGCTCTGAACCATTTTTTTCCCCCTTCATTATTTGTTCAAATGGTTCAAATGGCTCTGAGCACTATGGGACTTGACTACTGAGGTCATCAGTCCCCTAGAACTTAGAACTACTTAAACATAACTAACCTAAGGACATCACACACATCCATGCCCAAGGCAGGATTCGAACCTGCGACCGTAGCGGTCACGCGGTTCCAAACTGACGCGCTTAGAACCGCACGGCCACACCGGGCGGCTCATTATATGTATTGTACTGTCTAGGATACAAGCAATACTTAGAGGAAAGTGCCAAATACTTATTTTTTAAAATGATTTCCTATACTATGTGCCTTATAAAATTTATATTGTTTACTCACACTTTCCTCTCTGCTTCTCTATAATATGACATAATTTTTTCTTTCTTCTTCAATTTATGTATAATCTTTAGTATATGTAAAAAAAATTCTCTTCCACTTCTGCTCTATCTATCATGCTGATGTTTTCCCTCATACTGTCCCACCTAACAGTGCAAACTAGAGGAAGAGATCAAACCAGAATACATAATGTGCCTGTGGCATCACAACTGCATGACATACAGAAATTTGAGCTCAAAATCAATGTGTCGATGCTACATATAAATTATTATGCCTGTCCTGGAATGCTTTACCCAAAGGGTAAGGGACAACAATAATGAACAACAATAACAGAAAAGGATACACAAACGAAAACCTATAAAATGACAGTAATGTTAACCAACTCTGGAAATAGGTTAATAAAATGAAATTTTTTTAATATATCGTTGTTCATATATTTAAATAAATATATATGCTTACAAAAAAAAAGAAAAATGCTCGAGGCCAGGCTGCAGCACAAATTTTAATTCATTTCGTCTGCTTCGATCATTATCGTAAATAATAAAAAAGACATAATGTCTCAGGGAAACATTTAATTATATCTGTATATCGTGATTCAAGCCGAGAGACATGATATCAGTGGCCATTCAAGAGAATGCGACGTACTGTACCTGTTGTGACTGTGGAAATCAATATTTCCTGCTAAGATTCGAAGTTAATGCGTAACAGTAAGTAATAAGGATCTGCCTACAGAATAGCCAGCAAGGTGTTGGTTGAAAAAAATATCACGCAACAGGCAGTGTATTGAGTCAGAAGGGGGTAAGTGGGTCACTCCTGCCAGGTGGAACAGGCGGGAAGTACTCATTCCAAAGTAAACCGTACACATGACTGCGAAGAAATCCCCATAGTTATTCATAGTTCAGTTGTTACAAGAAATCAATCCGGATGATACACCAAAAACCGTGGAATTAGCAATACTTATTGTGGCTCTGGCTCTGAGCACTATGGGACTTAACATCTGTGGTCATCAGTCCTCTAGAACTTAGAACTACTTAAACCTAACTAACCTAAGGACATCACACACATCCATGCCCGAGGCAGGATTCGAACCTGCGACCGTAGCGGTCACGCGGTTCCAGACTGAAGCGCCTAGAACCGCACCGCCACACCTGGCCGGCATACTTATTGGAAACAGGGTGCTAAGTTTCAAGCTATGAGGCAGTGTACTTTCTGGCCTTTATTACAAACAGACGTTTTAAGCATCCGTGCGTTATTAGATTTGTATGGAGGACAGATCCACATTAAATGTTTGGGCTGCTTCCTCTTGAGAGCATAATTTCCTTGGCATCTTCGAAATGTATACTATCCATCAATTACAATAAATTTAGCAAAATGTAGTGTTGTACTGGACGGTTATGTTGACTGTTCGGCTGGTTCTTCATGACAATTTTTCAGGCAGATAGATTGGTCGAGATGGGTTGCTTCCATAGTCCTACTGGCCCCAGACATTTCCGTTTTGCACTTCTCAACATAGGTTTATATCAAAGACACTGTTTACAACAAGAAAAACCAGGGTACAATTACTGCATAGATTTGAGGGGATTGGCATGGTCCTTAAAATGTTGAGAAAATTTGTGAATAAATTTGAAATTGCGAGAGTTTCTAGGTATTCTATAGAGGCATTGTTTGAAATGACTAACAACATCCAGTGGAAGCTTGTTGAGGTAATGTATGACACAGAACGTGTCTCTGTGCCTCCTATTACGTTACAGTACCCGTCGCACTAATCGAGCCTGCTAACTCACGCCTGTGCGATGGCGCTTGACTCGGCACGAGTCCTGGTGGTGGACGGAATCTTCGTAACCAGTATATGGTCGACAGTAGTGGAGAGCTGGTGGCGTAAAGTTCCTGATCGCCAGACTTCATACCACTGTCCTGGATCCAAACTCATTCTTCTCCGCAGAGTCTCATGGAGCGAGGGAATGATCGTCAGATAGGGACGTCAAGCTCCGCGGCCCCACTGGTTCTGTTCGAGGGGATGAGGGTATACGCTGGCACTGGGCTGCACCGTCTCCCGTCTCTCATAAACACATAACACGAACATAGCTCCGCTCTATATACACAACTGTACTCATCAGAAGTACTTTCGACGCAGCTCTCATACTCCGCGTGGAAAGGGGACATTGTCCGCGGAGGAAGAAAACATCTGCAATTAGGCGGCAGAACCTACCCCTTCAGCACCTTCGTGCCAACACTGCAATACGAATTTTTCTTTCTTGATTACGTTTAATACATTATTATCTATAATCCAATAACTAAATTTATGGGCAATCTGCATTTTATTAAAGTCCTTGCAGTTCACAACTGCGGTTCCATCATATCCCCTACTTGCCAAATTTACTTCTAAGTCCCATTTACCTTATCCTTTTCCAGTGCTGAAGTGAGTCAGTGGTAAAATGTGATAGACAGCAGAAACCTCTGCAAACAGAAAGATGTGGAGGTAAATTTTGTTTGTTCGCAACAACAAAAAATACTTAATGTAGAGTAATGAAACTTCGGGAATATATTCGTCTACGTTACATACTTAACTAATTAACATTGCAAGATCACAGGATAATGTACTCGCGAGATAATCCTTTGCAAATGCGAAATACTGCTATATTAATAACCGGCGTAACCGCCAGAATCTGGAATGCATGCATGCAAACGTGCATGCATTGTGCTGTACAGGTGCCGCATGCCAGTTTGTGGGGCCGAGCTCCATGCCCGTTGCACTGGGGCACTCAGTACAGGGATGGTTTAATGCAGGTTGTAGATGTCGCTGCAGTTGTCGTCCAATGACATCCAGTAAGTGTTCGATTGGAAATAGATCTGGTGATCGAGCAGGCCAAAGCAATGTGTCGACACTCTGTAGAGCATGTTAGGTTACAACAACGGTATGTGGGCAAGCGTTATCCTGTTGGAGAACACCTCCTGAAATGCTGTTCATGAATGGCAGCACAACAGGTCGAATCACCAGACTGACGTACAAATTTGCAGCCATGGTGCGCGGGATAACCACGAGAGTGTTCCTGCTGTCATACAAAATCGCACCCCAGAGCATAACTGCCGGCCGGGGTGGCCGAGCGGTTCTAGGCGCTACAGACTGGAACTGCGCGACCGCTACGGTCACAGGTTCAAATCCTGCCTCAGGCATGGATGTGTGTGATGTCCTTAGGTTAATTAGGTTTAAGTAGTTCTAAGTTCTAGGGGACTGATGACCTCAGAAGTTAAGTCCCATAGTGCTCAGAGCCATTTGAACCATTTGAACCATAACTTCGGTGTATCTAGCACGCAGACAGGTTGGTTGCAAGCCCTCAACTGACCTCCTTCTAACCAGCGCACTGGCATCACTGGCACCAAGACTGAAACAACTTCCATCGTAAAACACAACAGACCGCCATTCTGCCCTCTGATGAGCTCTCGTTTGACGTCACTGAAGTCGCAAATGACGCGGGTTTGGGGTCGGTTGAATGCACGCTACAGGTCGTCTGACTCGGAGCTGTCCTTGAAGTAACCGATTTGTGCCGCCTGCTGCTCAGACTGCTGATGCAAATGCAGTACGATGCACCAGAGCCATACGCCGAATTCTGTGGTCTTCCCTCTCGGTAATGCCACGTGGCTGTCCGGAGCCGGTCTTCTTGCGACAGTGCATTCTCGTGACCATCGCTGCCAGCAATTATATACAGTTGCTACATTCCTGCCAAGTCTTTCTGCATTATCGCAGAAGGAATACCCAGCTTCTCGTAGTCCCATTACATGACCTCGTTCAAACTCAGTGAAGTGTTGATAATGGTGTCTTTCTCGACTTAAAGGCATCCCTGACCACCATCAACTCACTACGTCCAGTCTCAAAGGTAACTAAGGCTGACGATCAGTACAGCGTGTATTTAAAGAAAACATGATTTGGATCCTCATAGTGTCGCTACTAGCGCCACTCTCATGAGACTAACTCAAAATTTGAATAGACATCATCTTTCAGATGTAGAAACACGGCTACCATCGTTCATTTATGGCGCACAATTCCTTCTTTCTGTTGCGATTTCTTTTTCCATCGGTGTATATGTAACTGATAGCTTTGGTTCACTATGACAAGGCTATAATTAATGTTACTTTCAAATTTGGTTTCCGAAATGGTTGCAACAAGATACAATTTAATACCAAGAATATATGTAATAGCACAGTACTTTCGATAAAGTATTCTATCAAGATTATTCTGTCTATTCAGCTATCCAAGGCTGTTGTGGCATTTGATGAAATAATTCTTGAATCTGGAGACTGTTTGCAATGCTTGGCACTTCATCAGGAGACGGTGGTTTGGCCGATACAGCGTCAAGGTTTGTTTTTCTTTTATTTGCCAGTGTCAGTGGGAAGCATTCGAATATGTGAACACGGAAGGTCTGATAACTTCTGCTCATCATGGCATTTGAGAATATGAAACTGAACTCTGTGGCCACAGTAATCACTGCGGTCGGCTGTTTTTAAAGCACCTTCCTCCACTATTGTTGGTGAAAAATAGCTGCTAGAATAGGCTTCCTTCCTCTTCTTGTCTATGACCCAGCTACCTTCTCAGACAGCCTTTTCATTGTGACTGACTGAAACTATTTACCTTTTCCCTCAGTCAGGATGGTTTTTGAAAAATAATTATCATATGATTTTGCTCTGTCGTTTCGCTGTGGCCGAATGATTCTAGGCGCTTCAGTCGCAGGTTCTAATCCTGCCTCGGGCATGGATGTGTGTGATGTCCTTAGGTTAGTTAGGTTTAAGTAGTTCTAAGTTCTAGGGGACTGATGACCACAGATGTTAAGTCCCATAGTACTCAGAGCCATTTGAACCATTTCGCTGTGTCTATTAGTCGGTCACAATCTCTTGTGCTTGTACTGAAGAGTCCTCAGAAGCGTTGCATTTTCCTTTTATTTTAACGCATCTCCCATTTTGGCTGCATTGTTTAGATGCTGGACCGAAGCCATGATCCCATTTTGGCCGTGTCTACACTCCTGGAAATGGAAAAAAGAACACATTGACACCGGTGTGTCAGACCCACCATACTTGCTCCGGACACTGCGAGAGGGCTGTACAAGCAATGATCACACGCACGGCACAGCGGACACACCAGGAACCGTGGTGTTGGCTGTCGAATGGCGCTAGCTGCGCAGCATTTGTGCACCGCCGCCGTCAGTGTCAGCCAGTTTGCCGTGGCATACGGAGCTCCATCGCAGTCTTTAACACTGGTAGCATGCCGCGACAGCGTGGACGTGAACCGTATGTGCAGTTGACGGACTTTGAGCGAGGGCGTATAGTGGGCATGCGGGAGGCCGGGTGGCCGTACCGCCGGATTGCTCAACACGTGGGGCGTGAGGTCTCCACAGTACATCGATGTTGTCGCCAGTGGTCGGCGGAAGGTGCACGTGCCCGTCGACCTGGGACCGGACCGCAGCGACGCACGGATGCACGCCAAGACCGTAGGATCCTACGCAGTGCCGTAGGGGACCGCACCGCCACTTCCCAGCAAATTAGAGACACTGTTGCTCCTGGGGTATCGGCGAGGACCATTCGCAACCGTCTCCATGAAGCTGGGCTACGGTCCCGCACACCGTTAGGCCGTCTTCCGCTCACGCCCCAACATCGTGCAGCCCGCATCCAGTGGTGTCGCGACAGGCGTGAATGGAGGGACGAATGGAGACGTGTCGTCTTCAGCGATGAGAGTCGCTTCTGCCTTGGTGCCAATGATGGTCGTATGCGTGTTTGGCGCCGTGCAGGTGAGCGCCACACTCAGGACTGCATACGACCGAGGCACACAGGGCCAACACCCGGCATCATGGTGTGGGGAGCGATCTCCTACACTGGCCGTACACCACTGGTGATCGTCGAGGGGACACTGAATAGTGCACGGTACATCCAAACCGTCATCGAACCCATCGTTCTACCATTCCTAGACCGGCAAGGGAACTTGCTGTTCCAACAGGTTGGTTGGTTGTTTTGGGGGAAGAGACCAAACTGCGAGGTCATCGGTCTCATGTTCCAACAGGACAATGCACGTCCGCATGTATCCCGTGCCACCCAACGTGCTCTAGAAGGTGTAAGCCAACTACCCTGGCCAGCAAGATCTCCGGATCTGTCCCCCATTGAGCATGTTTGGGACTGAATGAAGCGTCGCCTCACGCGGTCTGCACGTCCAGCACGAACGCTGGTCCAACTGAGGCGCCAGGTGGAAATGGCATGGCAAGCCGTTCCACAGGACTACATCCAGCATCTCTACGATCGTCTCCATGGGAGAATAGCAGCCTGCATTGCTGCGAAAGGTGGATATACACTGTACTAGTGCCGACATTGTGCATGCTCTGTTGCCTGTGTCTATGTGCCTGTGGTTCTGTCAGTGTGATCATGTGATGTATCTGACCCCAGGAATGTGTCAATAAAGTTTCCCCTTCCTGGGACAATGAATTCACGGTGTTCTTATTTAAATTTCCAGGAGTGTATTGTCGCGTCGTTTCCTCAGAGACGTGCCTGCAACGCGTCCTCATTTCGCTGCATTTCCATTGTATCGTAACAGAAGTCCTTGCTGTGCTCCTGTTTTTTTCAAAGGCTATATCCACTCGTTTGGGAGCATAAATCTTTCTAAAGACATTCTCAGCTTTCGATGGTTCGTTTACTGACATTCTTGAAAATGTCACACTTACGATGTCTGTTAGGCACTTAAATTACCAATTTTACCGGAGTAGCCAAGCGGTTCTAAGCACTTCAGTCTGGAACCGCAGACCGCTACGGTCGCAGGTTCGAATCCTGCCTCGGGCATGGATGTGTGTGATGTCCTTATGTTAGTTAGGATTTAAGTAGTTATAAGTTCTAGGGGACTGATGACCTCAGATGTTAAGTCCCATAGTGCTCAGTGCCATTTGAACCATTTTTACCAATTTTACACTTGCAGTTTTACGACTAGTTTCCTCAGCAGTGAACACAAATCATCGATTGACAATTTGAAACGTTTCTTGAATCTCTGGGAATCACAAGAAGCGCCGCTTCCGCACATTGGTCAAGTTACCAAACTCGGGATTCACATAGCAGTGATTCTGATTTATCCTAGAACACACTGTGACCCTGAGCAAAAGGAATTCCATTTAAATATATGCTGTCTGTTTATTAGACCAAGCGTCAAGTTCGCCACTAAGGAAAAGTAATTGACAAACTCAAAAGCGATAGTTTACGAACTGAAGAAAACACTCTATTGTAGCTGTTAATTAAATGTTAATGACTCTCGAGCAATTTGTATGACACGCGTTCTAACTTAGAGAGCAACGGCAGTCAAACCTTTTAACGCCGGAATCCTTATGACATGCAAAGAACGAGTAATAGCTATTTCGTTGGTAGCTCTGTACTTTTATCAGCATCATATTCTCGTCGTCAACTCGTATAACTACATGGGAAAGGATTTTCCACAGCGCTCATCAACTTTAAAGTTTTCTCTCAGCACGAAGTATTTTTGTGAGTTTCTTTCTGCCACTGGCCCGAATTGCAGCATCAGAAAGATGGGCACAGCGCCCTGTCTTCTCAGCTCATGTCGAAATATTTGAGAAAGTGAATTGCGACATGGTCCGCATTCACAAAGATAGTTCAAGAAACATAAATTAACACGCGTGGCATTCCAGGAACTTAGACACTCAGAGTATGTATATACATTTATGAAAACTCGTTAATGTGGAATGAATCGTTAGAAAGACAGGAATAATGTCTTTAAAGTCAGTACCGCCATTAGACTGTTTTTTATTTGCAGTGTTACATTTACACGATCATGATTTCGGCTTTAAAGTGCCATTATCAAGTGTTTAAAGTGTTATACAGCGCCCAAAATGGCAAATAAAAAACAGTTTAATTTCGGTACTGACTTTAAAGAAATATATTATGACTGTGGCCCCACATTATGAAAAAAATAATTAGACAGGAATAAAACTGATGCGAAGATTTTAATTGCTAAGACGTTCTAGAGGTTAGTAAGCAGTTGCGTATCAGCACGGATAGGATGATAATAATGTGTCAGAGAAAAACAAGGCAGAACTAAACAGTAATAGCAATCCCTAACACTGAAGAAGACCAACAAGAAAAAGAAGTAAGATCCCCGAAAAACACTCATTCGATTAATAACTACAATTGTGGTATACGAGTAGGTGATAATAATGCAAAAATATGCTGACAGTGAATTTCATGTTGCATTGACAACCCAGTGAAAATAAAACCACAAAAATGGTTCAAATGGCTCTGAGCACTTATGGGACTCAACTGCTGAGGTCATTAGTCCCCTAGAACTTAGAACTAGTTAAACCTAACTAACCTAAGGACATCACACACATCCATGCCCGAGGCAGGATTCGAACCTGCGACCGTAGCGGTCTTGCGGTTCCAGACTGCAGCGCCAGAACCGCGCGGCCACTTCGGCCGGCCCACAAAAATGTATCCAAGCTCAGATATTTCTGTACTTTTAATATTTTCAAAATTATAACCAGTTATCTTAGGAAGAAAAATCTATGAAATAAATATTCTTGTTAATTATAATTATTTGCGTAGAGTTTAGTGCAATTCAATTATTTTGAAGAGCAAAATGAACCGTTACACCCTGCATTCACCGCTTATGGTTCTTCGTCAAATAAATTCACGCGGAATTTTTAGTGTTTCTGTTGCCACAAAGATAATATGAATATTGTCATTAACGTTATACTTTCCCTGCGCTCAGTTTTTCGCTGAAATCAGTTTTCATTCATTCGTCGAGATGATAAGTAAGTAGATTCAAAATAATGAAGGGGTAGCAGATCACGTGCATTCCTTCGTAGCAGAATTACTACGATCATGTTAACACTGCGGGGGAAAGAAGACAAGAAACACTGAAATGGACAAGAATGATTTTGAGGAGACTACACGGATCGGAAAACCATAATCGAAACCAACTGACCAGTGCGATAAATAGATTGAAGTGACGCAATAGGCACTGGAGTCGACGACAGAGCTAAGCCATTTCAAAACAGAAAAGGGAAAGGGGATGCATGGCTAACACCACTAGTAAATCGAACCACATGTGTAAAATACTAGAGAGGCCAGGCAAAGGAGGAAAAATATATCAAGTAAGCAAAAAAATCCGTAACAAAGAGTCTCTGAAATCAGATAACGGTCATTTAAGTTGAAATGATCATCTATGTAGATGCCCACTACGAAACAACAATACTAGTGGGACTACGAGGGTTCAACCTCAAAGGGTCCATTGTTGTCATTATGTAAACAAACCTACCAGTTGCCCTAAAATCCTTATGTAAACAAACGGCTCTCTTGGGCTCGTTATTTGTTTACTTGGACGTAGTTAACAGGCTCCAATTGTCATTGTAATTAAAATTAATGGTCGATAGCTGTCAGTATAATTATCATTATTTACAGTCAATGTAGAGACAAAAGAGCGCATAGCGTTCATACTTATCCTGTTGTCCAAAACCTTAGTAATAACTCTCTTCATAAAGACGGTACCTTACGACCAAAAAATTTTCTCTCCCTCTTCTGCTAGTGCAGTGTGCGCCTACTGTCCCAGGCCCCACCACCGCCACCTTTAATGTCCCCAGCATACTGAGAGGCGTCTTGGCATTCTTAGTCTGTACCTCACTCAAGCAGCAGCACCACCATGAAGCGTCAGACATCATCCACCTCCTTCGAGGAGAATAAAAAGAAGAAGACTGTTTCATTCAAATATAAGTATTATTCCCTCCATCTCTCCCTCATTATTATTATTTGTATTATTTGTTATTTAGGAACATTTCCTTTCTTTTACAGCGCTGCGGACTCCTGATAATAATGCAGTCCAGTCGGCCAGACTCATTTATGGAAGCAATTAGATTTTCCGCCACACGTACCAGATTTATCGGAATTCACGTTTTCACCACCTCCTTCGTCCACCTTCGAGACTGTAGAACAGCAGCAGCAATGGTCCGCCAGCGACATATAGCAGGACGATGTAAAACAACTGTTCTTCTATGGCGACATATTCCATCATCCACAATAGTGAAGATAATCTCATTAGTTTTGAGACCTATATGGGAACAGCATATGGGCAGATGAAACGTTACCTAAATGTCAATAAACTGTTTGGTAACATGCTCGATATAATTTTTGAGAAACAAGTGGTAGGGTAATTCTACCCGCCAGTACGTTTAAAGAGTGTGGCAGAAGACTGACACAACTTCAAGATACGATTACTCAGTAAGCGGATAACTTCTGCACCAGTATTGGCTTTCTACAACAACAATTTTCTGGATCTGATAGAAGCGGGTCCTAGACACCTCCACAACAACGGCAAGACGGTTATGCTTAGCTTTTGCTACGTTCATCGCTAGATGTACTACAAATATAGACGTCTTGATTGAATCCTTGCCAAACGATGCTTCGTCAACGGAATTGCAGTGTAACAGCTTCCTCTTGTTGAGACCGGAGACCAAGGAAACCGGAGAGCAGCTACCAGAAGAGGTGCGGCGTGATGAGGCCCTGCTGCAACAGATCCACGATGCACTTGCAGTCATTAAACAGCGCCACCTAGACATGCGACGACTTGCTGCAGCTGATAGTTAACAGTGCTCGGTGGCTTCTGACAAGCCTGTCTGGACATGGAACTGCCATGATGGAGTTTTTGATGTGACGACTGTGTCAGTTTGTTGTTTACAATATTTGTCTATGTAACTGCTTATTACAGTTTTTCAATAAAAAAATGGTGTAGTGGTAAAAAAAACTTTGGCAGTATACTTGACTGCGAAAGGCAAATGTCCCGAGTTCGAGTCTTGGTCCGGCAAAAACAAAGAGAAAAAAATGGCTATGAGTTACTGCTACCACCAACATGAGCACCACCGTCAAGTGTGCGGTTACAGTGGCATACCTAACGTATTAAAGTGTTTATATTCACAGTTATGCGCAGATGAAATATGAGTGGTAGTAAGTGTGTAGTTGTGTGCACGTCCTCTGGTCATGAGTTCAATACTCTAATAGTGTTTGAAAACCCTCAACATAGTGGCAAATATGATGTCATCCGAAGACAGAGATCCCAGTTTACAGTTGGTACCTCATAACGGCACCACAAGCTAAAGACAGTCGCTGTCTGACGTTGCAGCGAATGAGAGTTCGGAGAGTACATGCCCTCAAGAGGTTCCAGATGCTGCCGCTGCCAGAAGATTACTTACGTCAGAGCGGAGCACCACTCACCACACTCTGTAATTCTTCCCTACACTGACAGTATCGTCTTAGATCAGGTCCAGTTGTGACTTAACAGAACTATTATTTTGATATGTGGAACTAAATTTATAGTCAACTGAAGATTCCTTACTGAAGCAAATGATAACTGCTAAAATGTCAGCGACAGTGACAAATACAGGGTGATTCAGGAAGATATGCAAATAATTTACTATGTTATTCTATAAGTAAAACAAAAGAAAAAAGTTTATATAAACATAGGTCCGCAAATATTTAGTTACGGAGTTACGGCTAATAAAAGATTTTGCCAGAAATTTAGCAACTTCGCTGATATGAAGTCATCGCAAAACTGTACGAGGTTAAAGTAAAGCACGATTTCCATTTATTTTGTTGTTACTGGTCTGGTGAATCTAAAAAAAAAAACATGTCCCAGACGTGTATCTGCAGTAGTTTTCCAGAACATCCAGTAAAGTAAATTTGTTTACCTTCCATTAAGAATGTACAAAACGTTTATTTCATTGTTGGCAACCGTTAGTGAGTTGTTTCAGTCATCCAGAATGAGATTTTCACTCTGCAGCGGAGTGTGCGCTGATATGAAACTTCCTGGCAGATTAAAACTGTGTGCCCCACCGAGACTCGAACTCGGGACCTTTGCCGTTCGCGGGCAAGTGCTTTCTTTCGGGAGTGCTAGTTCTGCAAGGTTCGCAGGAGAGCTTCTGCAAAGTTTGGAAGGTAGGAGACGAGATACTGGCAGAAGTAAAGCTGTGAGACCGGGCGTGAGTCGTGCTTCGGTAGCTCAGATGGTAGAGCACTTGCCTGCGAAAGGCAAAGGTCCCGAGTTCGAGTCTCGGTCGGGCACACAGTTTTAATCTGCCAGGAAGTTTCTTGTTTCAGTCGCTTCCTAACCTTGAAACGAATTAGTTTTCTGTATTGTTCAGTGAAAGAACATAATAACAACAGTGTGTTTAAGTGAAACCACATAGTAATTGTTGTAGTTTGCAGATTTTTTATGAAATAGGGATGCCTTTCAAATTTACGACAGAGGAATACGCCGATATGGTGTTTATTTATGGCAAATGTGATGGTAAAGCTACGTCTGCAGTTAACGAATATCGCGCACGTTATCCAGCTCGGAGGATTCCGAATACACGAACCATTAGTGGAGTAATTCTAACGTTACGGGAGACAGTTTCTCTACCTAGCGTTCATAATCAGTACGAGCGCTCGATACGTGAAGACGATGATGAGGATATTATTGATGCTATTCAACGTAGCTCAAGCACCAATACACGACGTACCTCTAAACGATTAGGCATTTCACAATCTAAGATATGGCGTACACTGAAGTACAATAATTTGTATCCTTACCATAAACAAAAAGTGTATCATTTACATCCGGGAGATCCTGCCCTTCGCTTGGAGTTGTACAACTGGTTAAATACTAATCGGCAGTTTCACATATACATTTTATTTCCTGACGAGGTATAGTTTACTCGAGATGGTATAAACAATTTACATAACGAGCACGTATGGTCTGAAGCAAACCCACATGCAGCACCGATTTAGCATAAATGTGTGCCGTGGTATAATCAACACACACTTTATTGGACCATTAATTTTCTCAGGACGTCTAACTGACAAAATGCACTTACAGTTCCTTCAAGAAGAAATGCCCCGCTTGCTCGAAGGTGTTCCACTTGCAACGCGATTGCAAGTGTATTTTCAACATGACGGCGCGCCTCCACATTTCACCAACTGTGTTACTACACATTTAAATGAACATTTTCCCCAGAAATGGATTGGTCGTGGTGTTACACGTCTGTGGCCGCACTGACCGCCCGATTTAACACCAATGGGTTTTCGTGTATGGGGTGGATGAAAGACATGTTTTATGAGGACAAAGTCAATACACGTCAGGCATTACTTGCTCGTATTATGAATGCAATAGACGAAATTAAGAACAACCCTATGAAACTGAAACGAGCAACAAAATCTGTTCATACATGTGCAGCTAAATGCACTGAACTCGGTGGAGACATTTCTGAACATTTATTGTGAATGTATTTTGAAAGTGTATGTGCACTGTACAACTTCCTTAACTCTGAGCTTTGTTTTTTCCTGTTTAACATGGATTCACATGTGCTATGGGATTAATAAAATCCGATTATCTGACACATTCATAAGTTTCAGTTAACATTATTACCATCATTTTTCCAAAATTAAGTTCTCGACAACTTCTGCTGAAAACTTTGTGCAGTTGTCTGGAATTTAAAAAACAAATTGGGCCAAGTAGTTAATAAATTAAAAATTTTACGAAATTACTTCTTTGCTTCTCTGGATGTTCTAGAAAACTACTGCAGATACACGTCTAGGACATGTTTTATTAGATTCACCAGATCAATAACAACAAAATAAATGGAAATCGTGCTTTACTTTAACCTCGTACAGTTCTGCGAGGCTTTATACAAGCGCAAATGCTAAATTTCGGCAAAATCTTTTATTGGCTGTAACTCCGTAACTAAACATTTGCGGACCTATGTTTGTATAAATTTTTTTCATTAGGTTCACTTGTTATAAAATATTTGCGTATCTTCGTGAATCACCCTGTATATGTTATTCAGGTGGATATGTATTGTTTTCATGTTAAGTGTTTTAGATTGTTCAAATTTTAATAAAGTGATCTAATATTTTGTGTGTGTTGTAGTATCCGCTCGACCTCCTTCAGAGTTAACTCTAGGCTTCCTATGACATACTACATTGGTGGCAAGGATGGTTGCTGGTGTGCTCCAAAAAGTTGTTCCGTCCGCCATCTATTTCACATGGTGACGATAGGTTCCCACACTTGTCACGAGTGTTTAGTGTGCCACTAGAATCGGCGGCAATAATATTTGTATATTTTTGTGTATCCTATAGCGTGTTTAACCACGTCTGAACCCTCACCGGGACTGTCTCTAATGAAAGTTGTCCAGTTTCAGGTGCAGCAGACGGACGATTGCTGTTCACTGTACAACAGATGGCAATCTTATTGTCGCAACAAGCAGCTGCATAATAGACTGCGCTCCTTAACTTTGCCAGTTTACCAGCAAAGAAGAGGACTGGTGAGAATACTGCACCCAGCTCGAAGCACACTTCACAGCATACGGCATTAAAGACATAGCGTGCATTGCTTTCTTTTTGTCAACGGTCGGTGCCGGCGTGTGCAGATTGTGCATCAAGTTGTTTCCTGACTTTCGTATGGGAGATATTGATTAGGAGGAATTCGTTCGCAAACTCGATGAACATTACAGGGCACAGATTCATGTCACTGAGGCGAGATTTAAGTGTTTTCATCTCAAGAGGCATCCTCAACACTCATTAAAACAATGGATTGCCAAACTCAAAGGGCTAACAAGACACTGCGGGCTCAAGTGTTTTTGCGAAATAACAAGGGAAACTCCTCATCGAACCCCCTCAAGGTTAGCGATAAGATGGCCCAGTGGATAGCCGCTCAAAATCTGAATACAGATCAAGTATGAAAACAGGAGGAAAGCATACTAAACTGTGAAAACTAATGTAAAATAGAAACAGTGAACGGTCGAAGCTCAAAATGTGCAGCCTCGAGTGAAATGGAAGAACCACGACATAGTAGCTGTATGGGCACTGTGTTGGATTACAGAGTGGGAGATCCATGTTCAAAGCTCTCTCGGCCACCATTTTTTTTTTTTTTTTATAAAACTAAGACCTGTCTATCCGGTCGTTGATGTGTCTGTTCTTCTTCTGTAGTCTTCGCAATAGTATGCACCGGTTATAGTATATGAGTAATGTGGTAAGAATATATTACCGACGCAAGTAAATGTGATGAAGAGTTAGGGCAGGCGACATGCAGCACAGTCCCCTCACAGAAATGAAAATAACAAATAAATGGTTGTGAACTATGTTACAAGACAGAAATTCAAGAGCCATAACGTGTGGTGCTTTTCTAGAGCAAGTAGAAGGTACATATGTCTGGAGGTCCCTTTCTTACAACTCGCTGTTGAAAACAGACGTTACAATGCGACACATACATAAATTTCATGAATACAGCGAAGAGACAAGTCAATCATCGGACGGAGAGTTCATAATTTGTGAAAAAATATTATGTATGAGGCACTAAGGAGGTTTGAACACTGTTCTCCCCTACTGCAGTCCAACACCATGACCGCATGACCACGACCTTGCAGCTATTCTAATTCTCTCGATGTCGCTCACCTTGGGCTTGGCGTATTCACTATTTCTATTTTACATCTTTTTTCACAGTTCAGCACACGTTCTTCGAATTGTCATCCTTGATCTGTGCTCAGTTTTTGACTGGCTATCAACTGGCCAGCCCACTGAATCTGAGGGCGCTGCAGCGGGTAGTTTCCCTTGTAAGTAACGTAATGTTACATGATGCAATCATGCAGACTGTGTCAGACACATGCATGCGTAATGATATTCTAAAACTGGAAGATCCATATCTGAAAACAGCTTTGTCCATTGTAGAGTCTCCGAGTATTGTGGATACAAAAGAAGTTTATTTTGAGGCTCCGTCTACTTCTCTTGCTCATAGTCCATAATGTTCTCAGTCTAGTTCTAATGTTAAAGTGAGCAAAAGCGCGGCTCACAGTAACAGAAAAAATAAAGGAAAGATTTTTCAGTCTAGTGGTGCATGAGAGGTATGTCTGAAAGAGGTAAGAAAGTCTTGTCCTCGCAAGACTACACTGGCGTTGAAAGGCTACAGGCGCCTATAAGTTTTGCCCTCACAGCAGTCATTTTAACTTTTAAGCCTTCTACTTATCTACCTGGCCACGCATCTGCTAAACAGATTCTGCCCTTTGACAGTGGTTGTCATTGCTAGCCTGCGTTGAAGGTTATCACTTTTACCAGAATCTTAAATAAAACTTGAATGTTGAAATAATGTAATGAAATGATGGCCCTGTCATTGTTATAGTCAATTATTGATGGGAGATTAATACATCAACATGGGATTAATCTTTTATAGAAAATTATGTTAAAAGTTTATTGATCATAAAACAGGACAAACAACACAAGCGAGATGACAAATAAATCATGAACTGTGGGCAACACAAATAGATACAAAAAAAAATCTGCACCCCCACTGGTTGGCAAAGACTAAGGTTTATCTGTTTAATCTGCTACCTCTAGCTCAAAACAAGGATAACGCCATCTGAAATTATCTAATGCTGAATAGACTCTGATGCTTTTGTTCTACATAGGAGTTATACTACCTTGATGCAGCTGAGAACAAGTGGAGAGACTGTGATTCTGTTTGCCTTAACAAGTTGGAGCAGCAATACTATACCCCTTTTTCGGTGCATCGCACTATCTCAGGTGATGGCCATTGTGTAAGCGTCTGCAGAGTTGCGACGTGCAGCGCCAGCAAACGCGGAAAAAGCACTCACACAACTGCCTCTACAAGGGTTTCCTGCCAATCACAAGACTCCATGAGCTCCATGTTTCCTCTCTGACTTGTCTGCTCTACCCTTTGGCCCATCCTAACCAAAGTTAATAATATTCTTTTCCCTGTTGGAGAAGGAGCCATTCACTGACTCAATAATTCCCATACAGAAAGGAGAAGTTATGCTTTTGAATTGTTTTTCTTGATGGCCACATTCGGCAGCTTGTTTTGAGTTTCTATTTAGACCTGAAGTGAACAATACATTTATTACAGAGATCATTATTTGGACAGGTCAAATGTTACAGCATGTCCGACCAGGGGCATCGGCTAAACTAAGAGAAGTGTTTTTGGGTCCTAACATAGACCTTTCAAGAGCCGCCGTAAATGATATGTTCCATTCTAAAATTCTTCCAAAAGGCTGAGGCTTCCCGAAAAACTCAGCAGACAGAGGGACGACACCACCTCACGGCTCCCTTGATAATGTCTGATCCAAGGTGAACATCGAAACTTGTGAATTTTTATGGCTGCCGTCCCTTTACACAATGGGCCTTTATGACACAATCAAAACGCCTTGGCTGAGCGACATACTTCTCTTCTGCATCCCTGCCCCTGCTGTGGCCAGAGGCGCCTAACAGGTACATCCAGGTAGGTAGTTTTTCTGCCTCTTCGGCCGAAAGCGTTGTCTGCGCACCGGTGAGAGAAATTCTTCGGACTAGCGTTCTGTCCCCAGTAAGTGCTTCGAGATGTTCCTCTCCCTAATAGCTGCATGTGGCTCCCAAACCTCAAACGTCCACTGCGAGATTTACTGTTAAATACCCAAACTGGCTGCTTGTTCTACACTCCAGAAAATACTATTAGAAGGAGAGCCAGCATAAAGATCCTACATGCATTAACAATGTATATGCTCCCACCAGTGCCTGCTGATGTTGATAAGTTCAGATCGTCTCACAAAAATTATGTCTAGGGTGTAATAACAACTTTACAGGGTAGCCTTGAGTATAAAAATAAGTGAGAGGGTACTCGTCCTGCCTAACTGCACTCCTACCTACAGATGATTTCGTCATGTATAATGGTTCACTTCAAAATGTCATAGTGTGACATGGAAAAGAGGAAATCATCTAATAGGATTGAGATCTCACAATGATAACATAAGTGTTGGAGGCAACTTTGACAACCGAGAGCGAAAAAAGCATCATAACTTCACGTCATTCAGGACAGGGGTGACTCACACACACAAAGCTGCATGCCTACAAGCAGAAAATATGAACACTGCTGAGTGTAGTATGATTTATGTGGACCCTAGGGTCGTTGCTACACCACAGCCTTCAGATAAACTGTAACTAAGCAGTTAAAAAGATCTTGCATCAGTATTTTTGCTCACTCATGCAATTTCTGAGGTCAGAGACGACTAATGTTCCGAATCATACTACAATTCCGTGGATTTTGATCCGTCCTATGCCTCAGAAATTGAAGCAGTTTCACAAGAAAATATATAGAATTACATGACAATAAGAGTTACAAAACATCCTGTCGTTCTCTCTACAAGGGTCCCTGTGGAGAGAATTTACATTTACAAAGTCACACAGATAGAACATGGCACTAAACACACACAAAAATGGTTTCTGGACTAGCTGGAGCCTCAAGGTGCAGCGAGGTTGCCCCAGAGTGAGGGCTGCCCTTCACTCCGTACGTGATGTAGGAGCAGCAGCAGATGGCTCTGGTCCCCCATCTTGTTTATGGTAGCGTCAGTACGGCATCTGGACTGTTGGCATCTTTTCGACTTGGCAGCAATTGCCAGTCTAGCATTCTGCCAGGTTTGATGTGCATGACATCTGGTGGAAGGAAATGAGACATCAATATTGATGGATGGCACCCAACATCTCAAATTCAGGAAGTGATGTCTCTGCCCCTGCCTTGTCTCTCGACCCAGTAGCTTGTCTCTCAATGTGCCAGTCGGTAGTGGGTGATGTCTCCACGGTCGCCAGTGCCCATCTGTCGCATGGAGCACGACTGCACGAGCAACCCGTCCGGATTGTGGACATCTAACTCTGCATACCGTCTGTGGATGGACAATCCAGGCCTTGTTGTGGCGCCACCTTGTCTGCAGGACCTTTGAGGGCGCGGCGTGACGTCAGGGACGAGCCTTCCGTCCAGCGTGTCCCATTCACAACAGCTCGGTGAGTGGTTGCTGTCAGCTGTAAGTTACCCGGGACAGGTCGTCCGCCAGGCTGTCGAAGGAGTGAAATTTCATCAACAGCGGGCCGCCCTTGTCTGGCAGGTCGCCTCCATTCATAACCACCTGGGATAGGCTGGTTTATGGTTGCCACGAAGTGTGGAGCAATTCACCCTTTGCTTTTATTCTAGTTAGGCTGCAAAGGCAGCTGGCCGGCCCCCAACTGTTCTGGCATTCATTGAGCGCTGCCGACCAGACCTACACTTGGCAGGTCTCTGGGCCACCCACGCCGCGGGTGTTCTCCTTCAAGCTGCCACATGGATGGCATCGCCAGCTGCAGGGTCTTGCCTAAAGACGCCATATGGGATGCATCAATAGCAGGCTTCACAGCTCCCAAGATCCGCACAGTCCTCATAGTATGCTTTAGTGACAATATTTTACATAGATTTTTTACAAATAGCTTCCTATGGAAAGAACAACAACAAAAAATAAATTTTTTGAATTAATACAGTATGAAAGCATACATGATTATCTGAGTGATTGTAATAAAAATTAAAAGAAGAAATATGTGTTACTGTATTGACTAAACATGACGTTCTTAACGGTTACAATTGTCTTAAGAAATGGTGAGAAGTGTCTGTGGTCTGTGTGTGAGAGTTGTGTTAGTACCAATTCCCGTCATGCGTACCCCACACTGCATCCACTGTTCACCCAACATGCTCATTCCATTTACTATTAACGTACTTTCTTTACCCACACCTGTCAGCTTTACCTCTAAGCCCTCTCTGCTCTTAAATTATGACTATGCTACATACACTCCTCCTGTCCGTAGTATTTGTTGTTACCCAATGCCGTAGTGGTCTGAAACCATGCTCCCATTCGTCTGCACAGATGTTCTGTCTCATAACAACTGCTCCTGCATTTGCGCATCTGAAACTTACAAATGTCATTACTGTAGTACCCATTTATGTGTTGCTTTACATGTTACAATAATGCCTCCAGTCTTTCTCGTGTTGAATCTTCGCTGTAATAAAACACAAAGAGGTAAATTAGTTCTCCGATGTAGGTTGATCCTCATTCTCACCAATGGTCACCTTCTTACTACTGCCTTCCTTTTTCTAAGCCTGAGGTACGCCACAGCACCGTGACTCGCACTGTATGTGCTCATGCCTCATACTACAGTTTGCTTGCAGCACTCTCATGGCATCAGCAAAATACAAAGACCTCGAGAAAGATTTCATCGCACGACTGGCGAAGGCCCAGAATCCCAGTAGAATTAACGTCTCCATGCATCTAATGCGTGGGCAGCTAATACCACTCATAACACATCCGAAATCGAGAGAAACGTGCGAAGTGGCATGGCCGCAATCTCGTCATCGCTAAACAGCGGAAAGTAACGTACACTCGCCTCTTGGGCAATGCGTAAGATATCGCGGAAAAGGACAGAATTTATCTGACAGACCATATTAATATTATAGAAGATACTAATACATGAATTATACAGCAGAATTACATGTTCGTAATGCGATCGTTTCTTGACCAACATTCTTGTTCTCCTAGGATCTGGACAATGAAAATGGGTCCAAAGACATCATGGCCATTTATCACATAGGTAAAATGCTCGTTGGACTCAGCGCATAGTTAAGTCAGCATGCATGGGTTAGCGTGCAACAAAAAGTTGTGTTTATATGAGGAGTGTTACTATAAGATAATAAATGACAATTCCAGATACATTAATTACAGAAATTCAATAAACGGTAATCTACTACGCTACAATATCACCTAGAATTTGCTTATCCTGCGGGTGGAGATCTCTTCTGAACAGCACGTTCTAAGGCATCCCAGATATGCTCAATAATGTTAATGGCTGGGAAGTTTGGTAGCCAGCGGAAGTGATTAAACTCAGAAGAGTGTTCCTGGAGCCACTCTGTAGCAATTCTGGACGTGTGGGGTGTCGCATTGTCCCGCTGGAATTGCCCAAGTCCGTCGGAATGAACAATGAACATGAATGGATGCAAGTGATCAGACAGGACGCTTACGTACGTGTCACCTGTCAGAGTCGTATCTAGACATTACAGAGGTCCCATATCACCCCAAACTGCACACCCCCCACACCATTACAAAGCCTCCACCACCTGCTGACATGCAGGGTCCATGGATTCATGGTTGACTTCATACCGGTACAAGTCCATCCTCTCGATACAATTTAAAACGAGAATCGTTCGGCCAGGCAACATGTTTCCAGTCATCAACAGTCCAATGTCGGTGTTGACGGTCCCAGGAGAGTCATAAAGTTTGGTGTCGTGCAGTCATCAAGGGTACATGAGTGGGCCTTCGGGTCCGAAACCCCACATTGATGATGTTTCGTTGAATGGTTCGCACGTTGACACTTGTTGATGGCCCACCATTGACATCTGCTGCAGTTTGCGGAAGGGTGCACTTCTGTCACGTTGAACGATTCTCTTTAGTCGTCGTTGGTCTCGTTCTTGCAGGATCTTTTTCGGGCCACAGCGACGTCGGAGATTTGATGTTTTACCAGATTCCTGACATTGACGGTACTCTTGTGTAATGGTCGTACGGGAAAATGCCCACTCCATCGCTACTTCGGAGATGCTGTGTCCCATCGCTCGTGCGCCGACTATAACACCAGGTTCAAACTCACTTAAATCTTGATAACCTGCCATTTTAGCAGCAGTAACCGATCTAACAACTGCGCCAGACACTTGTAGTCTTATATAGGTGTTGCCGACTGCTGCGCCGTATTCTTCCTGTTAACATATATCCGTATTTAAATACGCATGCGTATACCAGTTTCTTTGGCGCTTCAGTGTATATTAACATGTTGATGTTGCTCGTTCCGATAGTTCCTTCGGCCTTGTTTAGAGCTGTGTGTGCATCTGATGATCGTCATTTCTATATGGACTTCTGCTCAGTTTCCCCTATAATCTGGATATTAAGACCTTGTCGGTTATCTTACCACATTGACTTTTCTCCCAGTCCGCTGGAACTGGTTTGGATTTCCTTGTACTCTCCAGTTCCCGTTTTTCCGTTCGTTTTAATTATTGTTGTAATTGCCTCTTCTACCCCTGTTCTCCCACGTTGGATGGTTATTTCCTCTATACTTCGAGTTGTTGTTTCCTTTTGACCGATAATTTTTCCCCATTTCGTCTGTTGTCGTTCCTTCCTGACGAGCCTTACCAATTGCGATCATTGTTTCTGTTCCTGTCTCTCGCGTTTTCTATTTCGTTAACATATCCTAATTCTAGTAAATGGTCTGACATTGATCCATTTGTGACGAGATTCGAATAATCTCACTACTTTAGAGCAAATGTGCCTTGCATAAATTCAGGTTCCTACTCCCGAGAGCTATCAATTGCTCCTCATCGAAGTGCCACACAATTTGTAACACCTCCGATTTATGTATCCCGCTCGATCGGGATCTGAATAGCAGCCCAAATGAATATTAATTAATGTGACTATGTACCTAATGGGGCTGGCAATCGGATTTGACTGCTACGGAGTTGTTACATTCCATTTTGTCCTTCTCAATACTGTAATAATGAAATGTCTGGTAACAAGAAGAACAACAACACAGCTTCACTGGTCAAGAACCTATATTCATCTCAAAAACACAAGAAAAAGGAGGAGACAGCCACTACCTTCGTCATACATAGTTAATAACGGCTAATCTCAGCACAGGCTTCTTCGTTATTCATAGTCGTCACACGCTAAATACAATCACTGCAATCCAACACTGCAATCCAACACTGCAATCCAAATGATGCCGGCGCGGTAGACGCGAAACCACAAATATCGGCACAGAAATATCACTGATAACTCTCGTAATTATACTTTTTCACTTTCCCGGATTATTCTAACACAAAGGGGTTAAACAGCGGCGATGGCCACCCCCTTTGCCGGTACAGCCTTGGAATATAGCAACAAGCCTCCACACGGCTCGGCCCGCAACCTGGGAAATGGACTCAACTCACACTCGCTCTCGCAACCCGACACTATCGATTGTTTGCCCCCTCGACCTGTGCCGAGTGCAAACTTATAGTAAGGGCCTACGGACCCCTTACATCCCCGCCCTCGAAAACTTCTTTGGAGCCACTGGCGTAAAAGAATCGGCAAGGGAATTACACATTGCTACATCTGAACAAAACACATAGTGTAAATAATTGATGAAATTACAATTCACCAAATAATCCCTCGACTCCGGTAGTGGGCTGCCTCCACAATAATATTCTACAAAAGGTTGTTATATCTCATAAACATGGCATTGTCCAAATTACAATTTTTATATCAAACAGCAATAGTCCTCTATAGTCCAATATTGAATGAAACACACAACATACAATCAAAAATTATTACTTGAACACATGACATATGAATTATTATACTACAAATTAGTTGTTACAGGTTTTATACCCATTCTCAGGTAATCGTCAATATGAAATATGCAATTCTAATTATAATACATCAGAAAACACAATGTAAATAAACATTTCCCTTTTTCAAATGTCCGTTTAACAACTAAATGTCCTAAATATATCTTAGTAGGTTTGTTCGGGTCCTTGTAGCTCGCACTCTTGACCGGACCTCACCTGGAGTGTCATTCAGTTTTCCGGTCCCTCCACCTCTTCCTCTATAATCAGACGAATGATTAAAATGATTCCTTGGGTCATTACTTCCCTCTCGGTTTTGATCATTAGCTTGATTGTGTTCCTGTGATCGAACAGATCCCTATCTTTAATTAGGCTCCCGGATACAGTTTCTTGCATTTTCCGGCTCATTCTTCTTTTTATCGCAGATATCATTACGTCATCACTCAGGGGTTGTTCCAAGGTCTCGTTCAATTCCCACAAATGTTCAGCAAACTCTCTCAACGTTCCTCTCCATGTACTAAGTGACTTGCAGTGTAGTAGGTCCTCAAGTGCTGCACACTGATGACTTTTGGACCAGTATTTCTTCAAGAATTCTCCTTCAAATTGATCATAACTAGTAGTCCCTTCCTTCTTCTTGACTCCCCAAGTGAAGGCTTCACCTTCCATTGCAACCCTCTGGTTATCCTCTTCTCGCTGCACGGCTATAGCATTTCTCAGATTGACAGGCAATTGGTTTTGCCTATCTCCTATCCCCTTAACCGCATCGTTGCATTGTTTCTGCATCTGCGTCACCTCGGTGATCCTTTCTCTCAATTCGGCTTTAGTTTCTTCAATATCGTCTTCTATCTTTTCTGTTAACTTTCCTTCCATCTCCTCCACGTCTCCCTGGACTTGGTCTATATTCTTCTGTAGCTTACTCTCTCTCTCGTCGATGTTCATCTTCAGTCGTTCTGGTAACTCCTGCATCTCCTTCTTCAGATTACATTCCATCTTCATGTACGATGTTTTGATCTCTTGTGCTATAGTTTCTTGTAAATGTTCCTTTAGTGATTTGTGGAATATTTCTCTCCTTTCTCTTGTTTCTTGAAAACTCTTCTCTAATGATTCTCTGAAACCTCGTAAATTTTCCTGTATTGATTTGTGGAATATTTCTTCCTCTTCTCTAAATTTTTGTAAACCCTCCTGTATTGATTTGTTCCTCTTTAGCAACTCTGCTAACATCGACCGTTTATCTGCGTCCTCTGAAATTGGCTTATCTCTCGTCGTTTGTCCCGGTGTCTCGGGATAACTAGTTAAATGTGCTGATGGGCTATCTAATGACAATCCATAATCACTGATTCCTGAATCATCTCTCTCTTCCTGTCCTCTCCCTTTCCTTTCAACTACTGCCTCACAAACCTGCTTATCTTCAGTAGACGTGTTTGGTTTATTTTTAATGCACAGGCAAGTAATATAAAATAACTTCTAGCAACCCAAAACACTCCTAATTATCATGAAACTAATCAGACAGTACCTGCAGTATTTTCAGTTAGTCCCAAATTGATACAATACGTATGAATATCGAACATAACAACTCTCAAAACCTTGGAATATAGCAACAAGCCTCCACACGGCTCGGCCCGCAACCTGGGAACTGGACTCAACTCACACTCGCTCTCGCAACCCGACACTATCGATTGTTTGCCCCCTCGACCTGTGCTGAGTGCAAACTTATAGTAAGGGCCTACGGACCCCTTACAAATTCTACTCTGAAATTCGCTGTAGCGATCCACTAATTCTAAATCACTGACAACGAATATCAAATAAAAACAACCCTAATCTACAATAACATAGATGAGCCTCAAATAATCTATTATCACACACGTTAACACAAAACCGTTCTCAGCCACGAACAATCAGCAAGTGACTCAGAAATCACAACAACAAATAAATGAAAATACAAACATAAAACACACACAAATTTGCTAATCATCAATGTATTTAGTGCCAGTAATTATTATGGGTACGCAAAACTAATTCACCTCAGTGCAACAACTGAATTTCAACATGGCAAAACAGAAACCTTGTAGCGGAAATCTCATCTGATGGTGACAGAACGTGCCATCTATTCAGGATCCTGGTAGCGTCACCAAATTGAAGACTAAACTGGTCTTGCGGTTTGATTGAAAGACTGCAGCAGACTATAACTTGACGACCTGAGGGCAGTCACTTTAACATGTAAGCCTCCAATTTCCTACGTGGCCATGCATCTGCTAAATTGATTCCGCCCTTTGACAATGGTTGTTGTTGCTAGCCTGCATTGGAGGTTATCACTTTTACCAGAATCTTAAAGAAAACTTGTATGCTGAAATAATTTAATGAAATGGTGGCCCTGTAATTGTTGTAGTCAAATGCTGATGGGAGATTAATACATCAACTTGGGATTAATATTTTATAAAAAATCGTGGCAAAAGTTTATTGATCACAAAATGGGACAAACAACACAAGTTAAGCTAGCTGACAAATAACTAGTTGGCAAAGACTAAGGTTTATCAGTTTAATATGTTTACTCTGTCTCAAAACATGAATAACGCAATCATTAATTATCTAATGCTGAATACTCTTTGATGGATTAGGTCTGCGCAGAAGTTATACTGCATTGGTGCAGCTTAGAACGAGTGGCGACACTGTGATTATGTTTGTCGTAACAGGCTGGAGCAGCAACACTATACCTCTTTCTCAATGCATCACACTGTCTTAGGTGACGGTCGTGCTGCACGCACCTGCAGATTAGCGACGTGTGGTGCCTGTGATTCATTATCATGGGCATGAAATATGCAGAGTCGTGGACTTGCGATCTGTTAGATGGGTTGCAATTATTCTCTGATGGAGCCCTGAAACCTCGGCAGATTCCAGCATGTGACATTCCCGTTCACCGGTCATACCACTGACGAATTTGAATCACTCGTACAGCAGTGTGTACAAGGTTCAAAAATGGTTCAAATAGCTCTCAGCACTATGGGACTTAACATCTGAGGTCATCAGTCCCCTACACGTAGAATTACTTAAACCTATCTAACCTACGGACATCACACACATCCATGCCTGGGGCAGGATTCGAACCTGCGACCGTAGCAGCAGCGCGGTTCCGGACTGAAACGCCTAGAACCGCTCGGCCACTGTGGACAAGGAAATTAAATGTCAAGGCGGCAGACCTCATATGAATAAGATTTCCCTCAACACAGTGAGTTGTCCAAATTACTGAGGTATAAACTGTCGGTACAGCTAAGACTTCACCACAGGTTCCCCAGTCAAGATTAGTACCAGTGTGAAGTCATGCTGAGTATGAGCGTTCAAGGAGCAACCCACTCATAACAAGAAAGTCAAGACCAGAAACAGCTCTCCAGACTGGAGTCCGAGTCAGAAGATCAAGTTTGTCTGCTCCTCCCTTTCCATCAAACCTCGGTAAAGTCGAAAAAAGCACCCACACGACCGCACCCCACAAGGTTTTTGCGCCAATCACAAGACTCCCTTACAAATTCCATGTCTCCCCTCTGCTCTACCCTTCAGTCAATCCTAACCAAAGTTAGCAATATTCTTTTCCGTGCTGGGAAAGCAGCCATTCCCTGACTTGTAAATTCCCGTGCATGGAGGAGAAGAAATTATGCTCCCGTATTGTTTTTCCCATGGCCGCTTTAGGCAGCATGTTTTGAGTTTCTGTTTAGGCCTAAAGTGAACAACACATTCACCACAGAGATCATTATCTGGACGGGTCGAAGGTTTGTGACACAGTCGAAACGCCATGGCCGGGTGAGCTACTTCTCTCCCTCATCAATGTCCCTGGTGTGGCCAGAAGCGCTTAACAGGTACGTATATCCAGGTGGGCAGTTTTTCCTCCTCTTCAACGGAAAGCATCGTCTGCCCATCAATGCGTGAAATTCTTGGGACCAGCATTCTGACCCCAGTAAGTGCTTCAAGATGTTCCTCTCCCTGATAGCTGCATGTGGTTTCCAAGCCCCAAATGTCCACTGCGAGATTTACTTTTAAATAAACAAACTGTCTGCTTATTCTCAACTCCAGAACATACTATTAGAAGGAGTGCCACCATAAAGGTCCTGCAAGCAATAACAACGTACATGCTCCCATCAGTGCCTGCTCACGTTGATAACTTCGTGTCATCTCATAAAGAATGACGTCTAGGGTGTAATAACGACCTTAAGAGTAGCCTTGAATATGAGAGAGTGACTCGTCCTCTCTCATCCTCACTGTTTATCAAAGCAGTATAGAAAAGCTTGCACTTATCATGACATAAAGTGTTTCAAGTGTGGTAAGCAAGCTCATATCCAGACAGTTTGTCTACACGGCAACTATGGCAGACACCGATCAAATGCATGGCTTCATTGTAGTTTTTAGGAAGGCAATGTTGTGGCAGCTCAACCATTACAGCTGGTGTCAACAAAAGCTCACTTTTTCACTTCACGGAAACCTTCTGACAGAAGAACAAACCTTTTGTCCAATTAAGAGTGTGGCTCAAAGGACAATTAAATATTAATTAGACGCAGGTGCATCTGATTTCCTAACCAGTAAAGACACCTATGAAATGACTGGTATCCCACAGCTACAGAAGCCCACTTCTGTACTGTCTGCATATAACAGACATATAATACCACTATATGGCATGTGTAGCTTGCCAGAAATTTTTACCGGCGTTACCAAAAGTGTTTCATTTCTAGTACAACGTTCTAGACACAGAGCAAACGTTTTTCGTATAGACTTGTATCATTTGTTCAACTTGTGCATACAAGAATTTTTTTTTTTTTTTGAATCATCAGTCTCCTGTGTCAACCTCCTCATCTCAGAGTAGCACTTGCAACCTACATCTTCAATTATTTGCTCTATGTTCCTCTACAATTTTTTCCCTCTCTACCTCCCTCCAGTACCATGGAAGTCATTTTCTGATGCCTTAAAAATGTCCTGTCATCCTGTCCCTTCTCCTTGTCAGTGTTCTCCATATATTCCTTTCTTCTCCGATTCTGTACAGAACCACCTGATCCTTACCTTATCAGTTCACCTAATTTTCAGAATTCGTCTGTAGCACCACACCTCAAATGTTTCGATTCTCTTCTGTTCCGGTTGTTCCACAATCCATTTTTCACTACCAAACAATGCTGTGCTACAAACGTACATTTCCAGAGCAGAACCACCCGATCCTTACCTTAACAGTCCACCTAATTTTCAGAATTCGTCTATAGCACCACACCTCAAATGTTTCGATTCTCTTCTGTTCCGGTTGCTCTACAATCCATTTTTCACTACCAAACAATGCTGTGCTACAAACGTACATTTCCAGAAATGTCTTCCTCAAATTGAGGCCTATATTTGATGCTAGCAGACTTCTCTTGGCCAGAAATGCCGTTTTGCCAGTGTTAGTGTGCTTTTGATGTCCTCCTTGCTCCGTGCGTCATTGATTACTTTGCTGTCCAAATACCAGAATTCCTTAACTTCATCTACTTCGTTACCATCAGTCCTGATATTAAGTTTCTCGCTGTTCTCATTTCTGCTCTTCTCATTATTATCGTCTGTCTTCGAATTACTCTCAATCCATATTCCGTACTCATTACACTGTTCATGCCATTCAGCAGATCACGTAATTCTTCTTCAATTTCACTCAGGATAGCAATGTCATCAGCGAATCGTATCATTGATATCCTTTCACCTTGAATTTTTATCTCACTTCTGAACCTTTCGTTTATTTCCATCATTGCTTCTTTTTTGTTGAGATGCAACCGTGAACTAGGGATAGCGTCTATGATTGGTAATCGAAACGTTCGCGGAACCGAGTTTCAAACCCGCCACTGTATAAATTTTGATTAATAATCAGCACTGGCGGCTGAAGACTTCCGGTATAAGAAGTCACCCTCATTCTGTCAACAGCCTTCTCACAGGGGGCGGAGGAGTGGACATAGGTTCAGGGCACTCTCTTGTCCGTGGGGTGGGAAACTGCCCCTAAAGGCGGGAGAATCAACAATGATCAAAGGTATGAGGATGCAGAAGGCAATGGAAATCACTGCATTAAAGACACATAACGTGTATACACGGGACATGTGGCCTGTAATTAAAAAAGTGGCATGATGATCTCTCAATTTGCAAAAGATTCTTGAATTGTCCCCCATTTTGGACAATGTGTTACAAACAAGATTTTCACAGCCTCATACTAATATTGTGCAATAAGTACAGTGAACTTTTTGATTCGGGATTAGGAAGGGATAACTATTTTGAGGAGCATATTACTGTTAAAGCCAATGCATAAACATGATTACACGAGGGTGACTCAAATAAAAACCTAAATTTGTAATAACAAATCGAAATTTCGTGCCGTTATCCTGTAATATGGTAAGCGTGCTGCAAACAGCGTCAGAATGGCCTCTAGATGGCAGCATAGTGCAGATGCACACATACTGTCGCAGTATCAGTATAAAGATGGCTGCCCCATTTGCGACTTGCACCAGGGAAGAACAGCGTTCTGCTATTCGGTTTTTGCGTAGTGAAGGTGTGAAACCTATTGAAATTCATCGACGAATGTAGGTTCTGTACGGTGATGCATGTCTGTCACAGCAGCAAGTCTACAAATGGAGTAGGAAGTTCGCAAATGGTGTGACTTCAGTGGAAGATGCTCCTCGCCTGCCGGAGTGGCCGAGCGGTTCTAGGCGCTACAGTCTGGAACCGCGCGACCGCTACGGTCGCAGGTTCGAATCCTGCCTCGGGCATGGATGTGTGTGATGTCCTTAGGTTAGTTACGTTTAAGCAGTTCTAAGTTATAGGGGACTGATGACCACAACAGTTAAGTCCCATAGTGCTCTGAGCCATTTGAACCATTTTTGAAGATGCTCCTCGTCCAGGTCAGGCACAACGAGTTGTGACTCCACAGAACATTGCAGCAATTGAAGCCATAGTGAAGGAAAACCGCCGAGTGACACTGAATGACATTGCAGCATGTTTACAGATTACTCATGGGTCAGTACACCACATTGTGCATGATGTGCTCCAGTTTCACAAAGTGTCTGCAAGATGGGTGCCACTGCAGCTGACTCCTGAAATGAGAGAACGACGCGTTGATGCTTGTGAAGAACTTCTTCAGCGCTTTGAACGAGAAGGTGATGGCCTCCTTCCAAGAATCGTTACTGGGAACGAAACCTGGGTTCACTTCCACCAACAGGAAACGAAGAGAGCGAGCAAGGAATGGCGCCATTCCTCATCACCAAAACCAAAGGACCACTCAAAGACACAATGGGAGGAAAGGAGTTCCGTTCCGATGAAGAGGTACGTCACGCAGTGTATGAGTGGTTGTGCAGACTACCAAAAGAATTATTTTCTAAAGGAATTTATGCACTTTGTAAGCGCTGGAGGACTTGCATTGAGCGTGGGGGAGATTATATTGTAAAGTGATCGGCTTTGTACCACTTCTGCACAATAAATAATATTTAAAAAACTATTTAAGGTTTTCATTTGACTCACCCTCGTCTAGTGCTAGGCTTGTCCCCCATGTATTACATGAGCAGGTTACTCAAGAACTGCAACTATCGAAACACTATGGGGTCATACAACCTATTTGTGCAAGTCAGTGGGCATCCTCATATTAAAAATCCATCAGGAAATATATGTCTGTGTGCTGATTTCGAAGCCATGGTAAGCCCAGAAACTGTTGTGGATTTATTTCCTCTCTCACGACCGAAGGAACTAATCGGCAGACTGGGACAGAGCAGATTCTTTACCAAGAGTGATTTACGTGAGGCATCAGTTACCGCTGGACGAGCAGTCCAACATTTTGTGATCATCACGCATGTGGTATTGTTCCATTTTCAAACACTACCATTCGGAAGTGCTTCAGCTCCTGCTATTTTTCAACGTTTTCAGGGCCAATTAAAAGCCAAGGTCATTTAATGTACAAACTATCTGGATGATGTTGTTGTCACGGCTCGTACAACTGTTGATCATTTGCCAAATTTGGAGAGTTTGTTTAACATGCTTTCTGTGGCTGGCATAAAGTGTAACGGGGAAAAGCTCTCTTTCTTCCATGAAGAACTTGAATATTTAGGACATGTTATAAATGCAAGAAGTATTCATCCTGTTTATTCGCACTTGTCTCTGATTTAAGATTTGCCTGAGTCCCGTAACATCAAGGAGCTACAGGTCGTCATTGGGAAGCTGACATATTACACTAAGTTTACTGCTAATGCTGTGCAAGCTGCTACCCTATTGAACTGGCTGCTCTGGAAAGGTTTTTCATTTTTATGGTCCCAAGAATGTCAGGGCACATTTCAGAGGCTAAAGGACGTGTTATTAAGTCATCGTTGTCTGATTCATTTTGATCCAGCTAAGCCTGTAGTGTTACTTGTGGATGCACCTTCTTTTGGGATTGGTTCTGATAATCTCACTGCTTTTGCCTCTAAAACTCTCAACAAAGCGCAGTCACTTCGAAAAAGATGCACTGCCTATTATCTATGTTGTTAACAAATTCCACCAATATTTGTACCGTCAGAAGATCTATTTTATTGCAGATAATTGTTTGTTCAAGCCTTCCTAGCCTTTCCACCACAGACAGCACAAAAATTGCAGCTTTTGGCTCTGTTATTATCTAATTATCAATAAATGTACAGGCCCAGTTGCACAACATTCGAACACTGATTTGTTTTCACGGTTCTTCGTTGGTACTGACACAATGTTTGATTCATCTGAGGAATCATGTTATCGAGATGATACTCAAGATTTTGAAATTATTCAAAATTTTCCCCCGATTTTAGGCATACTGCTTCCGACCCAGCTCTTTGGGTAGTTTTGCTGTGCATGTGCCAGAGGTGGCCACGTAGTTTGAAAGAGATATCCGACTCTGTGGCGCGTCGCCACGTTTCGTATCATCATGAACAATCTTTGCGGTCAAGTGTTCTGCTATTGCATACAGAGAATGAAGATTCACTGGGTGTGGTTCCTCATTCCCTCTAGTGGGAAGTGTTTTCTTTGTTGTACCATGGGCATTGGGGCATCGTTCACACAAAGTAACTCGACCGTCATTGTACTTGGCAGGGCTTGGTCCCCCAAATTTATCAAATGACCTCCTATTACAATCTTTGAGCAGACTATCAATCCGCTCCACCGCAACGCTTTTTTCAGTGGCCACGTCCGTACAGACCTTGACAACGTATACAGACACATACTATAAATTTCCTTTTGTGGTACCCATGTTATTTACCCCACTTTTAGTACTGTGTCGACTTTCTCGTCGACCATGGCAACATATACAAGAAGGGGGGCAAGCTTTGCTCTGGGGCATTTTGTTAGTATGGGTTGCCTACACCAGGGGCAGGTATGCACTCAGGAGCAAACCTATTGTTCTAGTTTGATTGACAGGTACTTAACCTAATATTCTCATTTGATTGACAAGTACTTCACCTGTTGTTCCCCTTTGATTGACAGGTACTCAACCTATTGCTCTCCTCTGATTGCCAGGTCCTTAACCTATTGTTCTGCTAAAAGGAGCCTTCCTTTTGATTGACAGGTCCTTAACCTATTGTTCCCCCCTCCCCCTCCCCCCTCATCCACCTCACTGCTACAAGTACACTTTCAGGTATGAGTTATTGGAATAGTCCCCCTCAATCTTATCAATTTGATTGATTACTTCATTAAATTGACCATTTAATTTAACTCTCCCCCTCTGGTAAACCCCCTCCCCTCCCACCCTCCCTCCCAGAAATTGGTGGGAAGTTCAAATTTTAGCAAGGAAAAAAGGGAACTTGGGCTACCTCCATTAACCCAAGTCACCCAACCGCCATCTCTTCCTAGGAATTGGAAGGAAGAAGACTCAGTCTGTGCTGAGCAGCTGGATAGGATGGACACAAGTCTTTATTTTACATGCAGTGTTTATATAAACAATCTGAGGTAGTAGCTCCAGCCAGTGTGTTCACCATGAGGTGTGGAGTCCAATTGACTTAGTGCACAGTACCACCACCAGAGGGCACTATCGTCCCTTCCGTGATGTAATCCAAGATGGCGGCCTAGTGGGGAGGGGGGGGGGAATGGAGGGAAAATGACTCAGAGACTGGAGAGAGGAAGGAATGTACTTTATTTATTTTGGAACAATTTATTTATAGATGGATATCATGTAGTTCATTTATTATACTGATACAAAACACTGTCCCTGGCGTGTTTGGGGTCACACTACATAGCCTACTAGTACTTGTAAATTATCGAAATAATGCAGTACACTGATGCACAGACACGCAAACAACTCGTAAATTACCGAAATAATGCAGTACACAACACACAGACTTGCAAATTACTCGTAAATCACCGAAATAATGCAGTACACTGATGTGCAGACACGAAAACAACTCGAAAATTGTCCAAATAATGCATGTAAAAGGCTCTGCAAACAGGCTCACAACTCTTAAACAGTCGAAAATAATGCAGTGCACAAATACTCAGTGCACATAAAAAACGCTTTCGAACTATCGTCAACTGCGACATATCAGTGAACGCAAACCGCCAGTAGGTGAAAGTTGTGTAATTTTCGGGTTTACAGTTAGAATTCTTCGAGTGTTATACTGGTGTCACATGTCTACGTAAATAAGGGCCAAGTCACCCTCTGGACGCGCATGTGTTTACCATTGCTGGCGCGAAGCCTCTCTAACTGCAGTCCAACGAAGACCTAATTACCAAGCGACTCACCCTCGCAGACGCAGCTGAAAGTTTTTAAATGCTATACTGACATCACAGGTCATGCTATAAAAATCTGTTCCAATGCTTCCCAGAATAGCGCAGGGTGCATTGTTCCTAGTGATTATAATGGGATCCGCGAAACTTTCATATTCACAGACATACAGAAAACAGAGCAAACGCACTGCAAATGTGGAATATATGGGGTGGAGGCGACTGGATGCAATCAATTACAGTGCTATACTACGCCTCCTGATCAGTGTATTTGCGCTAAGTGTTGGCAGCTGTACTACATTTACAAGCAATTTTAGAACACGGGAAGAGACATCATGTCATGATCGCATGGGTAGAAGTGACATAAAAAAATCGCTAGAATTGCGGGAAATACGTATAAATTGAGAGAAAAGACACTGAAATGTTGGGAAATTGAGGATGTACTATTGTGTCTTCTGGTTGGTGCAGAAGAATTCTTGTACTTGGGAACGAGTATGTAACAGCAATAGGAATTTGAGAAAAAAGTTTACATGGAAGCATCTGGAAACAGGGAAACCGTCATCTTTTTCATCGAGGCAGCATCCTACTGTATGTCTCTTGAGGTAATAGTGATACACATGAGTTGACTGCTGTCTTTCATGCTTTCCTGGAAAAACAGACAACCATCTGCCTCTAAACTGAGTTGCATCTGCGTTAAAGGATCACATAGAAAGGATGGAGTGGTCAGCTGAGATGGAATTGTAACGAGGTATGATGCATTCTAGAAAGAGAGAGAAGGAGAAGTTGCCGCAGGTCATTTGGTCATTTTTTGCCGATGTTCTGTCAGCATGCATCAGTTGTGTGACATAGAACGTGTTTGACTTGTATATAACTGCGTGTTCTGTGTGGGTCTTAGAGCAGTTGTAAGTAGGCTGTTTAGATTCTTATATTGGTAACGCCATGTAGCGCTCTATATGAAAATCACTGACTTGTGCTGTGTGCAGCCTGTGGCTGGTTTGTATTGTTGGAATTTGCTATTGTAGTGTTGGGCAGTTGGCTGTTAACAGCGCGCAGCATTGCGCATTTGGAGGTGAGCCGCCAGCAGTGGTGGACGTGGTGAGAGAGATGGCGGAGTTTTGAGAGCAGATGATCTGGACGTGTGTCCATCAGAGACAGTAAATTTGTAAGACTGGATGTCATGAACTGATATATATATATTATGACTTTTGAACACTATTAAGGTAAATACATTGTTTGTTCTCTATCAAAATCTTTCATTTGCTAACTATGCCTATCAGCAGTTAGTGCCTTCAGTAGTTAGAATCTTTTATTCAGCTGGCAGTATTGGTTCAAATGGCTCTGAGCACTATGGGACTTAACATCTGTGGTCATCAGTCCCCTAGAACTTAGAACTACTTAAACCTACCTAACCTAAGGACATCACACACATCCATGCCCGAGGCAGGATTCGAACCTGCGACCGTAGCGGTCATGCGGTTCCAGACTTGGCAGTATTGGCGCATGCTGTATTGCAGTAGTTTGAGTAACGAAGAGGTAAGTGATTCATGAAAGGTATAGGTTATTGTTAGTCAGGGCCATTCTTTTGTAGGGATTTTTGAAAGTCAGATTGCATTGCGCAAAAAAAATATAGAAACTTCCTGGCAGATTAAAACTGTGTGCCCGACCGAGACTCGGACTCGGGACATTTGCCTTTCGCGTGCAAGTGCTCTACCAACTGAGCTAGCGAAGCACGACTCACGCCCGGTACTCACAGCTTTACTTCTGCCAGTACCTCGTCTCCTACCTTCCAAACTTTACAGAAGCTCTCCTGCGAACCTTGCAGAACTAGCACTCCTGAAAGAAAGGATATTGTGGAGACATGGCTTAGCCACAGCCTGGGGGATGTAGTTTGTAGATCTGTATGCTATATACAGCGTTATTTGAACAGTTCATAAGTAGTAAGCGTGTCTGCAGAGCGTTTTACATGCATTATTGTGACAATTTTCGAGTTGTTTCCGTGTCTGATATCAGTGTACTGCATTATTTCGGTGGTTTACGAGTAGTTTGCAAGTCTGTATGCTGTGTACTGCATTATGTCGGTAATTTACGAGTTGTTTGCGTGTCTGTACATCATTGTACTGCATTATTTCGATAATTTACGAGTAGTTTGCGGGTCTTTAGGCTATGTAGCGTGACCCCATACATGTCAGGACGAGTTTTTTTTTGTATCAGTGTAATAAATAAACTACTTGAAATCCATCTCTATATAAATTGTTCCAAAATAAATAAAGTACACTCCTTCCTCTCTCCAGTAGCCCAGCACAGGCTGAGTAATTTTCCCGCCATTCCCTCACCCCCTAAGACCTCCATCTTGGATTACGTCACGGAAAACACAACAGCACCCTCTGATGGCAGTACTGTGCACTAGATCAGTTGGACTCCAGACCTCATGGTGAGCACACTGGATGGAGCTACTGCCTCAAATTGTTTAAATAAACACTGCATGCAAAATAAAGACTTGTGTCCATCCTATCCATCACCACAGGACAGGCTGAGTCCTTTTCCCATCAATTCCTAGGAAGACATGGCAGTCTGATGACTTAGGTTAATGGAGGCAGCCCAAGTGCCCTTCCTTCCCTACAAAAATTTGAACTTCTCACCATCTTCTAGGAGGGAGGATGGGAGGGGAGGGTGTTTACCAGACGTTAATTAAGTTATCAGTTTAATGAAGTAGTCATCAAATCGATAAGATTGAGAGGGGCTACTCCAGTAACTCAGTCCTGAAAGTGTGCCTGTAGCAGCACAGGAGGGAGGTTTCCTGTGGGACTGGGGCAGAGGGGGAGGGGGCAGTGGAATAGGAGGTGAAGAACCTGTCAATCAAAAGGATCCAGCCTGTTAGCAGAACAATAGGTTAAGGACCTGTCAATCAAAGGAGAACAATAGGTTAAATACCTCTCAATCAAAGGAGAACATTAGGTTTGCCTCTGAGTGCATATGTGCCACACACTAACAAAATGCACCAGAACGAAGCTTGTCCCCCTACCTATGCACATTGATTTCCCTGGTCGATTCTGGAACACATGATGATTGTTGGTGGCAGACACATACAGTAAATTTCCTTTATTAGTCCCAATGATATCCACCACTATTGCTAGTACTGTATCAGTTTTGTCTTCTATCATGGCAATATATACACTTTGATTTCACTGGTCCATTATAGAATACGTGATGCTTGTTCGTCGTAGACATGTAAAGTAAATTTCTATCACTACTCCTAGTATTGTATTGCTTTCGTCTTCTATTCTTGTCTCGTAGGTCTTCCTGAGGTCCTTGTCTAGGACAATGGACTATAATTCACACAGGCGATTTTCACCAGTTTCGTATTCCCAATGGCGTACACCATGTAACTAATGATCCATTTCACCCTCGGTCTAACGGTGGAGTTGAAATTTTCTTTCGAACATTCAAAAGTCACATGGAGAAATTGTGCCGCAGAATATTTGCCAGCAGACACAGCATTGCGGTGTGGTCCACAAAAGCAGTCATCTCTGCCTCTCTGCTAACCACGGTTGGTGCAATCCCGAGTGGAAATCGACGTCGAGCCGCCGCCGTCGTCGCCGTCGTCGTCGCCTACATCGTTGCTGGTCCTACAGGCTGAGCCGATGTCCGTGGAGGTGACACCCCCGGACAGCCATCACGACACCCCTACAGTACTGCCTGTTGTCCGTCCACCCACAGCATGTGTGAACCTGTGGCTCGTTTTCCAGCCAATCTTCCCAGTCACTCGCAAAAGTGAAAATTTGTGGTAAGTTCCTACGGGACCAAATTGATGAAGTCATCGGTCCCTAGGCTTACACACTACTTAATCTAACATAAACTAAATTAAACTAACTTACCCTAAGGACAACACACGCAGACACACACACACACACACACACACACACACACACACACACACACACACATACGCATACACATGCCCGAGGAAGGACTCGAACCTCATGTGGGGGTAGCCGTGCGAACTGTGGCAAGGCGTCTCAGACCGCACAGCTCGCAAAAGTGGATATCGGGTGCGGACAAGGAGTTACCGTCGGCCATCGTTACAGTCCATGTCTCTTCACCTACGTCCGCATTCAGGCTTCCCTCCCCCCCCACCCCCCCTCCCCGCCCCCCCCCTTTCCGCCACCCACCCCCCACACCCCCCGGCCGTCGTAACGTGACAGAGCACTAAACAACGACAGTGCAAAGATTTTGGGGAGAGGAATGTTGTGTCATCTGAATGAGGTCCAGGATTACAGTTGATGCCTCACAATGTCACCATAAGCTAAAGGCAATCGGTGCCGGGCGCGACAATGAATGAGAGTCGTCGGCGAAGGCACGCCCTCAAGAGGTTCCATATACCACTGCTGCAATAAGATTACTTACGTCAGAGCGCAGCGCCGCTCACCTCGCCCTGTTATCATCGCCTATGACAACAGCATTGTCTTACAAGGAACCCCTTGAATGCGAAGTCGCGAAAGGTCGGTGATGTTTATGACATTCAACGCCCCTCATATTGTTTATAATGCAACCACACTATTCGCTGCTAACAGCAACATGGGCAGGACTGGAGGTATCCAATGGTGAGCACAGCATGACGCTATGGAGCGCAGTTGAACGGTAGATTACACTGAGTTTAAGGGAAGCAGTGTATGGTTGCATAACTTCAAACAGTGCTACAGAATTGGAAGACGGAAGACAACGAAATTTCAAACAAAGCTCCAACTTGACGATGCACAGCGAGCTGCGGAATCGGCTAGAAAATTTGTGCAGGAGATAAACAAACTTTTCCGATGGTTCTGTAAGGAATTGGTTTTCAATTCCGACCAACCGAGATTTGAAGAGGAAATACATTTGAAAGGAACCTTGGAAATTAGAGGTACCAATAAAGTTGTATCAAGATCAACTCACAACAATGCCTTCACACATTCGCATACAGTTGTGCCGACTGTTGACCTGGATGGTAAATTGGCTGGAAAGTTATTTACTGCGCTACAAGAAGTTGGTGGTGCGATGCTCCCCACGATTCTTTTTCGTGTGCGTGATCTTGCAAGGGCAGTAGGGAATATTTAAGTCACAGCAAGCAAGAGTGGGAAAATGAGCCTAAGAGAACTACGACTATGGTATGAACACTGCCTTTGGCTGATAGCTGGTCACAATAACTTGCTTTGGCTTGACTCCTGGTCTGCGTATAAGAATCATTCTTTAGAGCAAACTATCGCTCCTGAATAGTGTGTGATATTGCAGTTCATGCCACCTGAAACCACTGGATAAATTCAGCCTTTGAATGCTTGTTTCTCCCATGCCTATAAAACATATTATCGCAGTATTTGCAGCTATGCCTTAAAGGATTGCCGGTTTCACGACAAGCTTCACGATAGACCGTTTCGCATTCGGTTGCATGCCATCACATTCCATCAATTCTCATTGCCCCATTACACCAATATGATTCTACAAGCATTCTTAAAAAGTGGGTACCAAGCTGAATGTTCCGCACGATTTGTAGATCCCAAGGAGTACACCTTCGATCTAGATAGTACAAACCTTTGTGATTACTGTGACGCGCCATTTTTTTATTCGATGTTCGTGGTACATGTTAATTATTTGTTCTGAACATTTCTTGAACCTGAATGATTCCATTTCGTGAAGTGTAACTCATACATCCGATAGAAGGTTGATCTCTGCAACTCTCAGACACTCATTTTCTCTCACCCTCCTGGTGAGTCATAAGCTAATATTTTTCCTGTCGTAATAGTTAACACCACACTTTTAAATGAGCCTTACTGAAAACTGAACTTGCGACCTCGGACTCAAGGGGTTCCTTCTTAGATCAGATCCGGCTGAGACCTAAGACACCTATTAGTCACAACTGTGTAAGTTTATAATCAATTATGTGTCAAATGATACTTGTGAAATTGTCCGCGAAAGTAACAAATATAGCTCATTCATGTGGATATAGGTTGGTTCCAAGTTAAATATTTTAGCTTGCTTACATTTTAATAAAATGGTCTAATACACTCCTGGAAATTGAAATAAGAACACCGTGAATTCATTGTCCCAGGAAGGGGAAACTTTATTGACACATTCCTGGGGTCAGATACATCACGTGATCACACTGACAGAACCACAGGCACATAGACACAGGCAACAGAGCATGCACAATGTCGGCACTAGTACAGTGTATATCCACCTTTCGCAGCAATGCAGGCTGCTATTCTCCCATGGAGACGATCGTAGAGATGCTGGATGTAGTCCTGTGGAACGGCTTGCCATGCCATTTCCACCTGGCGCCTCAGTTGGACCAGCGTTCGTGTTGGACGTGCAGACCGCGGGAGACGACGCTTCATCCAGTCCCAAACATGCTCAATGGGGGACAGATCCGGAGATCTTGCTGGCCAGGGTAGTTGACTTACACCTTCTAGAGCACGTTGGGTGGCACGGGATACATGCGGACGTGCATTGTCCTGTTGGAACAGCAAGTTCCCTTGCCGGTCTAGGAATGGTAGAACGATGGGTTCGATGACGGTTTGGATGTACCGTGCACTATTCAGTGTCCCCTCGACGATCACCAGTGGTGTACGGCCAGTGTAGGAGATCGCTCCCCACACCATGATGCCGGGTATTGGCCCTGTGTGCCTCGGTCGTATGCAGTCCTGATTGTGGCGCTCATCTGCACGGCGCCAAACACGCATACGACCATCATTGGCACCGAAGCAGAAGCGACTCTCATCGCTGAAAACGACACGTCTCCATTCGTCCCTCCATTCACGCCTGTCGCGACACCACTGGAGGCGGGCTGCGCGATGTTGGGGCGTGAGCGGAAGACGGCCTAACGGTGTGCGGGACCGTAGCCCAGCTTCATGGAGACGGTTGCGAATGGTCCTCGCCGATACCCCAGGAGCAACAGTGTCCCTAATTTGCTGGGAAGTGGCGGTGCGGTCCCCTACGGCACTGCGTAGGATCCTACGGTCTTGGCGTGCATCCGTGCGTCGCTGCGGTCCGGTCCCAGGTCGACGGGCACGTGCACCTTCCGCCGACCACTGGCGACAACATCGATGTACTGTGGAGACCTCACGCCCCACGTGTTGAGCAATTCGGCGGTACGTCCACCCGGCCTCCCGCATGCCCACTATACGCCCTCGCTCAAAGTCCGTCAGCTGCACATACGGTTCACGTCCACGCTGTCGCGGCATGCTACCAGTGTTAAAGACTGCGATGGAGCTCCGTATGCCACGGCAAACTGGCTGACACTGACGGCGGCGGTGCACAAATGCTGCGCAGCTAGCGCCATTCGACGGCCAACACCGCGGTTCCTGGTGTGTCCGCTGTGCCGTGCGTGTGACCATTGCTTGTAGAGCCCTCTCGCAGTGTCCGGAGCAAGTATGGTGGGTCTGACACACCGGTGTCAATGTGTTCTTTTTTCCTTTTCCAGGAGTGTATTTTGTGCATGTTGTGTCCTCTTCACCTCCTCCAAAAGTAAATCTAGGCTTGCTACAACACACTAAAGCAAGAATGTTATTCTTTTATCAAATGAGTGGTGGCAGTTACGTGAAAATTTCTCAAAGGTTGCTTCTCTGTTCAACGATCAAAGTGCACCCCCGGTGTTAGTGAGCTGTCACGCAATGTGTGGCAGTGACAACCCAAAAACAGTTAAAATTATCAATGATGAGATTAGGTTAGGAACTTGGTGTGTGCTAGTACTGTCATGAATGACGATGGCGAGTGGTGGGATTATGTATAAGGATTTTTTTGGCCAGATTTGGTATGCTCTTTCATAGCTGACTAACGCGAACACTTCTGAGTATGTATTCACTAAAACCTTTGATGTGTGCTGTGATGCTGTACACAGCATGTATAGTGTATAGTGTTCACCGCTACCTGATATGGGCAGAGAAATGCGTGCATACTTACGTAATGTTCACCTTCCTCACAACGTTATCCGAAATGGAAAAAGAAAATAAATCATCTGTATAGAATGCTGTTTACTTTGTTTCAAATAAAGATGGAGTGCCCGTGTAACTCGGACAGTGGGGTACTTGCACAAAGAAAAATATGAGAGTGCCTCCACTATCAACTGACACTAAGCTAAGTTGCATGCTATGGAACTAACCAAAATACGAGATAGGTTTTTTGTAAATAAAAATATCATGAGAAAGAGTTAGGTGTATTTGATAATTTATTCACTAGATATACAATAATTATTCCGTACAGAGCATTGACGTAGCATTGACTAGGAATTACAAGAGATACTTTTTTCTTTGGTGGATGTCTTAATCACTAGATACTACTGAGTAGAAAGTATGTTACAGAGATTCATTTCAAATGACTATAAAAAATTTTTTCACGCAACTTCTACGCTTCCCATGGCGGTTTAAAAGAAATATTAGAGAATTTTTTTTATATAACTGGTATAATATTAGATGTTCCTTGCGATATATTTTTAATGCAGATATTTTTCGTGTCGTTGAGAATAGACTTTGTATTTTAAAATGGGAGACGAATACAAATATATACACTAATAACACTGGGACCGTTAACAGCAGGCGAAGAAAAAAGGAAGATCTCGTATGCTAGGTATCCTAGTATTACTAGTGTACATGAGTGTATATTTTATTATTTGTCTCCGTTGTAAAATATGAAGTCTGTTGTCAAAGACGAAAAAAATAATAACTGTATTAAAGCATTTATATCAAATAGAATCGCTAATATTGTATCAGCATATGAAAAAATATTCTCTCCAACATTGCATCAGAAAAAAATTATATAGAGTGAGTCAAACAGGACTTACAAATTTGGACTGATATAGAAATTTATTGAAATAACTTACAGAATCGGTAGATGTTTCATTTTTTAGCAAACAACAAGTTCACATAAAAGTGTCAAGTGTCATTTTGGTTCTATGTGACTACCATTCATGATGCGCAAATATCCTACTGGTAATCAATTTCTTCTCACACACATTGCAGCAAACAGGGCTAACATGTACAACGGCAGCATAGATTCGACTTCTGAGGTCGGCTAAACAGCACTGCTGCCACTGTCGCAGGTTCGAATCCTACCTCGGTCATGGATGTTTGTGATGTCCTTAGGTTTAAGTAGTTCTAAGTCTAGGGGACTGATGACCTCAGATGTTAAGTCCCATAGTGCTTAGAGCCATTTGAGCTACGTGAGTTTCTCCCCATAACTGTACTGAATACCTAGTAGATATTATCCTCAATTCGAACTCATGACCAGAAACATACCATTATAAGTGGAGCACCGGCACAGCTATCGTTGAACGTCAGCCACAAGGAAATAGGTCCACCTCATGCAAAGTCTTGTTGCCAAGTGGGATACATAACCTCAGGTGGGTTTCGATGCCACTCATTAGTCGAAGAGAATATGCTAGTACTTCGAGTGTCCAATTGCGGTGGTCCTAAGTGCGTGCTACCTGCGCTGAGCAATTCGAACGAGCATTAACGCCAAATGCAGATCTCTGGTTTCTTCGTCCACGATAATCTCTGTATCCTATGACATGCGGTGATGAAGGGGACACGTCTGGGGTGGTGGCTTCTGTATACCATTGCGGGCAAATTCTCCTGGTCTGAATGGCTGCTCATCGACTGGTATTATCAAACACTGAAGTGACGAGTGATTTTCTGCTTTGCTGCTCGTCTGTCAGAAAATAATAGTAAGTACTAGTCATGTATACACAGCCTGACAAAAAATACAAAGCACCGAAAAAGGGAGAAGTATACGAAATGAGACTTCAGAAAGTGAGATGGTATGTGATGTTATTTCACTGATTGCAACATTGAGTCGAATTTACAAATAACTTGACAGGATGAGCTCACTTATCAATATGGAGTTGCACCCGCTCTAGCCTGGCTGCATGTAAAGATTCTGTTGGGAAGGGTGTCATAAGGCCGTTGTATCCTCCCCTGAGGCAAGGTGACCCGCAACTGTTGTAATTGGTCTTTGATACCCTGGATATTGGTGCCTTCAAAGAATTCCTAAAGGCGTTCACTCTGCACTATATCGTCGTCTGGTAACCAAGATACCATCATACGCAGTATATTCATAAATATGTGCTGGCTCGACGAGTATTTGAGTAACAGAACCTAGTACGGTTTACTGGACGGTGAATTTTCCACAGAGTTAAAGTAACATCGGGTTTGCTCGAAGGAAACGTAATAGGATCTCCAATGTTTCCAACATCAATACTGATTTATCAGATAGGATCAGCAGCACTGTCACAATGTTCACTGACGATACTGTTGGCTACAGGAGAGTTTCTACATCTACATATATACTACGCTAGCCACCAAGCTGTGTGTGGCGGAGCGTGAAATTCGCACCAAAGTCATATTTCCCCGCCTCTGTTCCACTCGCGGATCGCACGGGGGAAAACCACTGGTCTGAACGCCTCAGTACGAGCACTGATTTCCCTTATCTTTGAATGGTGGTCATTGCGCGATTTGACAGTTAGTGGTAATAATATATGCTCTACATCCTAGGCGAAGATCGGAATTTAGTGAGCAGCCCCTTCCGTTTAGCGTGTCGTCTATCGGCAAGTGTGTCCGACTTCAAACTATCTATGAGATTTTTAACGCTCTCGCGATGGCTAAATGTACCAGTCACGAAGTTTCGTCCCTGAACGATCATAAGGAACTGCAGAAAGACTTGGATAAAATTTTTACTTTGTGTAATGAATAGCAGATCTCTTTAAATGTATATAAATTGAAGCTAGCGTCTATAATAAATGGAAAGAATATTTATAGAATAAAAATCTGCTGCAGTTGCCAGCTGGAAAGTGAAGCGGATTTTTATTCTATAAATACGTTCCTCAGTTGCGGATGTTCACCTGATCAAATATTTTGGAACTAGAAAGAACTCGATAATATCTTAACGCATCTTGAGCCCATCGCAACGTGTAACGAAGAGAGCTATTTTTTTTTTTTTTGAGCCTCCATCCGATCGCGAAATTAAAAACACAATGAAAATCCGATGAAGCTTTGCGCAGATTTTGAAGAAAGAATATGTAGTTTTCGCTAAATCCTGTTGCGTAAATTCAGAGGAGCTGTATTCGAAAAAGACTGTGAGACCAGTAAGTTGCCACGACCATATATCTCACGTAGGGATCTTGAGAATAAAATAACAGAGATTAAGTCGTGTGCAGACGCATATAGACACTCATTTTTCCCTCGCTCAGTAGCAATCCACTATAGTCGTTGGCGCCCCCTATTAGCACCCAATTGAAATACACACATACACAATAGTGCCGCACATACAAACACACACACACACTCGCACAAATCCAGAATAGGTATGCTTAGTTTTCATCCCAGTAAAATCCGGATCGACCCAGAAAAGAGTTGTTAAAGTTGGCTGTACGGACAGCTCGCTTACCCAATTTGTTTTGCTGTTAGTATGTGGCACTTTGTCAGTTGTTGTATCCTTGAGTGTTCCGGGGAATGGTCGCACTAGCCCAACGAAGATGAAAGAATCAGGGGACAGAGATTGGAGGAAGTTTTGACGTGCGTGTCGGCAGGTGGAGCGCCGGCCGTCCGCGGAGGGCGTGACGCCAAAGGCCGACGTGTAACCCGAGTACAAGCTCTGCTCACGCACCTATCGGATTTCACACCTCTCGGAAATAGTCGCATTGTAGAACAACACGTAGGAACGCATGAAGCTGTTAATGTACCCACGATTGTTACCAATGCATGTCTAAACAGATTCTTCATTCTTGAAATTGCGAAGCCAAGTATGCGTTGCCGAAATGGTGCCAAGTCGTTCCTAAGCCGTCTAAAAGAAATGAGAGTGAAAATTTTAATTGGCAGCTACAAACATATCCACTACCTCGAATCACTTTCCTCTAATGAAATATTTGTCTGTGCTTTTTGTTTCTTTCTGTTGAGACGCAGATTTGCTTGTACATCGCCCAATACTGAAATGTTGACAAGAAAGCGTATATGATGCAGTGTCTATGGGCAAGTGTTTAGGGAATGTTACTAAAATGAATCACGGTGTGTTACAACATAACAGCATAAATTCTATATAGATGATTTAATTTCTTTGTAGCATTTTTTCACTCGAAGCTGTTGATTGTTGTTGTTGTTGTTGTTGTGATCTTCTGCCTGAACATTGGCAAGCCTCTTTATCTCCATATACGAGGCGTGTTTTTTAAGTAAGGTCCGTTTTGTTGTAGACACTAGTAGTTCACGCGCATACCTCAACGAACGTAAGCGTCGTGTACCGGCATGCCTCGGGAACAACTGTGTTCAGTTTCAGCTCTGTAGCTGACATGTACGGTTCTGTTCTGTGCTTTCAAGATGTTTACGACTATCAACTCGCCCGCCACGTATGAGGTTCGCTCAGTGATACGGTTTTTGTCAGCAAGGAACCTGTCTGCTACAGAAATTCACCTACAGATTTGCGAAGTGTACGGTGATACTGTTATGAGTGAAAGCAAAGTGCGTAAGTGGGTAAGAGAATTTAAAGATGGCCTGACACCGTCCATGATGAGGACCGCTCCGGCCGCCCTTCTTTGGTTACAGACAATTTGGTGGCTTCAGTTGAAGCGAGGATTCGTGAGAACAGGCGCTTCACAGTAACAGGTCTCTCAAACGAATTTCCTGACTTGTCGAATCAGTGCTTTACAGCGTTGTTTCTGAACACCTAAAGTTTAGGAAACTGTGCTCGCGTTGGGCCCCGAAACTCTTAACAGAGGACCAGAAAAACCAAAGATTTGAGTGTGTGATGAAGTTCTTGACTCGTTATCATGAAGAAGGTGACGGCTTCTTGAGTCAGATCGTAACTGGAGACGAAACATGGGTTTTGCATATCACAACCGAATCGAAGCAACAGAGCATGGAATGGAGACACACACACTCGCCTGTAAAGGTGAAGGCCAAACAGACTCTGTCCCAGCGCAAAATCATGGCGTCGGTGTTTTGAGATAGGCACGGTGTTTTCTTGGTCGACTTCATGCAACGAGGAACCACTATCAATGAAGAAGTATACTACCAAACCCTGAGAAAGCTAAGCAGAGGGATTCAAAACAAAAAACGCGGCATGCTGACAAAGGGAATTGTCCTTCTCCATGACAATGAAAGACCTCACACTGCAGGTCAGACCCGCGATTGATTGGACAGTTTTGGCTGGGAAGTTTTAGACCACCCACCCTTCAATCCTGATCTTGCGCCGAGCGACTACCGTCTGTTCATCCACCTCAAACAACACCTCAGAGGCAACCGTTACAATGATGACGACGACGTGAAAACGACAATGAACTCTTGGTTATTGGAGCAGAAGTCAAGTTTTTATGAAGAGGGTATTTTAAATTTGCTTGAGAGGTATGATACATGTTTCAACAAACTTGGAAACTATGTCGAAAAATAGAGTGAAGTATGTACTTTCTGAAAATAAATTTACTTTTTGGAAATAACCTTTCGTTGTGTACTTATGTTCAAACGGACCTAACTAAAAAAAAACACGCCTCGTAACTGCTGCAGTCTACGTCCATTTGAAACAACTTACTTTATTCAGGCCTTAGTCTCCCTATAAAATTTTTACCCCCTTTCTCCGATTTCTTTCCATTTCCAAATGGACAACTCCTTTATTCCTCAGTGATCTGCTCTAGCAATCGATTCCTTCTTTCAGTCTAGCTGTGTCATAAATTTCTTTTTTCCCGAATTCGATTCAGTACCTCCTTATTTATTATTCGATCTACCCATGTAATCTTCAGCATTCTTTGACAGCACCACGTTTCAAAAGCTTGTCTTCTCTTCTTGTCTGAACTGCCAATTGTCAATGTTTTACTCCTGTACAAAGTTCTTAAGGCAAATACCTTAAGAAAGCACTTCCTAACACTAAATTTTATGTTAGATGTTAGCAAATTTCTCTTTTTCCGAAATTATAGGTTTGCCTGTCTTCTATGATAGGCACTTACGTTTGAGTTGCAGAGTAGACGTAGATGTAGATATGTCGTCAGGTCAGTATTGCCTCGTGTGTCATGCATTTCTCCTGAACCCGAACTGATCTTCCCCGGAGAAAACTTCCACCACTTTTTCCATTCTTCTGTAAATAATATGTTTCAATATTTTGCAACCAAGAGTTATTAAACCGATGATTCGGTAGTATTCACACTTGTCAGCTCAAGCCTTTTTTGGAACTGGCATTATTATATTCTTCTTGAAGTCTGAGAGCATTTCAGGTGTCTCATGTCTCTTGCGCACCATATGGAATAATTTCGTTATGCCTGGCTCTCCCGAGGATGTCAATAATTCTGAGGGAATGTTGTCTATTCCAGGAGCCTTATCTCCACTTCGGTCTTTCAGCTTAATGTCAAATTCTTCACGCTTGTCATATCTCCCATTTTGTGTTCACCTATTTCCTCTTCTCTTTAAATAATATTGTCCTCAAGCTTGTTTTCCTTACGTAGCTCCTCTATATATTCCTTCCTCCTTTCAGATTTCTATTCTTTTCTTAGTATTGGCTTTCTGTCCGGGCTCTTGATACTCATAACTATTAATTTTACACATGTATTATACTATTCCTACAGCTCTGGAAGAAGCAACAGAAGTGTAAATTACAAGCCAGGGGAGGTTGTAATTTAAATACCCCCAAAAAAGTAAAATGTCTACTACTCTTCTATTCTTGGCTGAAGTCGCTAAAGCCAAGAATTCTGACAACACCACTGCTATGGATGTCCAGTACTGTCTTTTGCAAATTATTAAGGTATGCATAATCTCTCATGTAATGTCTATTACATCACTAGCTACTTACGTATTTTTCAACATCAGAGTATGTCAAGTATTCGATGTTGGAATTAATTTCTTAATAGCTTCCAACCATTTTTGTTACAGACTTACGCACTGCTCTGCGCCTCGCCTACGTCAGTTTTCTGAACTGTTGTGCCCATTGCGAAAACTACGAGGCATGGCGGCTTCTTGTTGTATTGTTTTCCTCCCACTTTCCCAAGAATTATCTAACTGATTTTCGGAAGTGATTATCTGAATTTCCGGCCACTGTGTTGTGATGTATCCGGGATCTTGAAGCTTTCTTTACCATTTTCACTGACAAATGGGTCAAATGGCTCTGAGCACTATGGGACTTAATATCTATGGTCATCAGTCCCCTAGAACTTAGAACTACTTAAACCTAACTAACCTAAGGACATCACACAACACCCAGTCATCACGAGGCAGAGAAAATCCCTGACCCCGCCGGGAGTCGAACCCGGGAACCCGGGCGCGGGAAGCGAGAACGCTGCCGCACGGCCACGAGCTGCGGACATTTTTCACTGACAATTTTAAATAGTCTCGAGCAAATACACCCGTCTTTGGCTTATGTCTCCACTGCACGACGCTACCCAAATAACATTCACATTTAAAGTGAAGTGAAGTCCATAAGTTCAGGGATCTTCGTGATGTACAGAATCACGGTTTTACTGTGTGCACTAGAAGGTGCCATAGAGAAGATGGCACATGACATAGTGGTAAGACACAAGACATGTCGGACAGCCAGGACTAACGATTGCTGCCTATTCTGCTTTACATCTTGTGGGTTGTTAGTAGCTTCACAGCCGTTTTTCGCTTTCTACAGGTGCTAAATATAACAGCATCTGATCCTCGTCGAACAGACCAAGCCATTTCTGTGGTGGTCGCTTTCTGCTGTCGGGCTTCCGAGGTTCTTCACGTCATCGGAGTCCCTTAGATAAGCTTTCCCTATTCTTCTCATACCAACTAGAACAAATGATTTTTCTGTATCCCTGATACCTTTGTCACACCTGCCTTCGAGGCATTCCCACTTCTACGGCAGGGGGTTTGTGTGGTTTTTTTTCAAGTGGAATGGATTCGATCTCCTGATATGTGTAACTGACCTATCTACACGGATAAGCTGATGATGGTCGGTGCGAAAAATTAAGTTTAGTTCCATCAACTGCATCTATTATTTTATTCTCTTTCTAGAAGTTTTACTTAATTCATCATTTTTATGACGCCCTGGATGCTCTATCGCCGAGTTAGTGCAGGCAGTGAACCTATTAGGTGTCGCCATATCGAGGTGTACCATGAGTAGGAAAACCGCTGCCACCTGCGTCAAATGCCATGGCCAACAATGTGCTGCTGAACGTGGTCGTCGTCGAATTTCGAAGATTTTACGTAGGATAGACGTAGCAGTCTGCAAACAGCTCGTAAATTCATTAGGTAGCCATATCACCCAGAAGAAATGTCGCCCGCAGTAACTGATGATCAACCGTATAATCCAGATCAATGCACTCGCATATGTGGACCATTAAACCAACGCCCCGCACTTTCACTCAACGCACCTCACAGGGCTCAGACATCAGCACTGTTGTAGGAGCATAGTCGTTGGATAAATCCATTTCTGACAAATAGCGGTATACATTTGTATACATCGATCCGTCTCTAACGATCTCGATCCGAGCAAGGTGGCACTGTTGTTAGCACACTGGACTCGCATTCGGGAAGACGACGGTTCGATCCCGCGTCCGGCCATCCCGATGTAGGTTTTCCGTGATTTACCTAAATCGTTTCAGGCAAATGCCGGGATGGTTCCTCTGACAGAGCACGGCCGACTTCCTTCCCCATCCTTCCCTAATCTGATGAGACCGATGACCTCGGTGTTTGGTCTCATCCCCCCAAATAAATCCAAATGTAATGATCTCGATGTCTACGGGAAGTTAAACCTAGGCGACATTCCCGACTTCCAAACAGGGCAAGTTGTAGATATATTCTGGAGTCGGGTACTTTTACATGAGGTGAAATGTGATCCTAATGTGTCTGCCACCATCTCTCTCCACCAGTGGGAGAATGTGTGAACTGTCCGATCATTTGTCCCGTTTCTTCGCCTACGGTATCCCACACGTCCAGCTGCCTGTTCTCAGCAGCCAGAGCCTAGTGCAATCATCTCAAATAAAATGAGTGCTACATCATATGTGATTTCTTTTAAAAATCATTAGAGAGAGAGAGAGAGAGAGAGAGAGAGAGAGAGCACAAGCTTGTATTAGACAAGTACAGGGACTGTGTCGTTTTCATAATAATCAGCGTGCTTTTAGCTTTAAGTGTTTTAGCGAAACCGCGAAAAACATGAACCTGGATGGCTAGACGGGTAATTTGAACTCTGCTCCACACGAATAAGTGGCTCATACACTCGGCTGCCTGGATCGAATATAAATTGAAATTCCGCAAAAGAGGGCTCTTTTTGTGTGCAGAGACTTTAACAATATAAGAAATGAACTTCGCAAACAGTCTGTTTTTAAAATAAAACAGGAAATGTGGTTCAAATGGCTCTGAGCACTATGGGACTTAACTGCTGTGATCACCAGTCCCCTAGAACTTAGAACTACGTAAACCTAACTAACCTAAGGACATCACACACATCCATGCCCGAGGCAGGATTCGAACCTGCGAGCGTAGTGGTCGCACGGTTCCAGACTGTAGCGCCTAGAACAGCTCGGCCATCTCGGCCGGCAAAATAATAAATATATTTGAAATTTTACGTCATCATAAAATTCACATCTTCCTTTTATTTGGCAGTTGTGATACTAAAACTATTCTTCCTTGACGTCATTAGTTACAAGTATTCATTATAGATCAAGGGTAACAGAAAATGTTTAAGTAGAACGACGATTGGTCAAATGTTCAAATGTCTATGACATCTTATGGGACTTAACTGCTAAGGTCATCAGTTCCTAAGCTTACACACTACTTAACCTAAACTATCCTAAGGACAAACACTCACACACACACACACACACACACACACACACACACACACACACACACACACACACACACACATGCCCTAGGGAGGACTCGAACCTCCGCCGGGACCAGCCGCACTGCAGCGCCGTAGACCGCTCGGCTAATCCCTCGCGGCAACGACGATTGCAGGTGGGTATAAATATGATGTGTAACATACATCCCTAGTGGAAGTAAATTTTCGTAAGCCATGATGCAACATTGATACAGCTGCATTTCAATATTATTTACTCCGACTGTGGCCGTAGTGCTCCTGTGGGTAGAGCATTGAACTCCGGCCGTGGAGGTGACGGATACGGTCCTGGACAGGGGTGGGAATTTTTCTTCGTTCCATTCGCTCCAGGACAGCCGCAGGACAACTCAGTTGCTATAAAATGAGTACTGGGGAACTTTCCTGGGGGGTGAAGTTAATCGGAGATATGGGTCCGCCACCTTCCCTCTCCTAGCGCCGCAGCAAAGAAATACTGCACTCTATAAACTGGAAGTCAGGGCAATATCCTGTACAGGGATTTGCTCCACAGACCTTATTCCAGCTATCAATTTCAGTACTGCTATCGTTATGTATCTCCAAACTGTAACATGATTGTCATATATAGCTTTTGCGATTTAGGTTCAGTATTATTACGATTACGTGACAGTTAACTGTGTGAGATTATCTGAATTTGCTGAGAGTGGAAATTATTCGTTTTCTCGGCATTAAGGAATGAGTCTGGAGGACTTGGCAGTCCTGTAGGGTCGGCAGAAGGCTTTTCACGGTGCCTAAAAAGCAGCGAATGAGCATCTCCTGGATGGCAGCTAGTTCTCGCTGAAATGGTCATGTTTCCTGAAATGTTTATGTGGGCAGTTTCTAGCACTAATCGGCTTGCCACAGGCACGGTGCTACTGGTCACCACAGCTTTCCCCTGAGGTGCTGGACGGTGAGATTTGCCTTTCTCTTCGCACTTGTAAGTGTAGCCGCCTAACGGTGCTTTACTCGCCTGAGAAAATTCTTTGCTTCCCTCCAAAATTACGGCGTGTCCAATCATAAGTGATGCCACTGCCAAGAGACACTGCGTACGGTGCTGACAAATGGAGAAAGACTGTTCGAAATAATTGCCAACCTCATGAATTATAATGATGCGTTTTGTAGAGTTTGAGTTCGAAATTACCGCTGCTTTCTCGTGTTTATTCACAGAAACGGGAACATATTCGTTAGTCAGAATGGCAGCAGCATTCAATCTCGCCTCCAAATGGAGCTTGGGAATTTTGGCAGTTCAGGGGAGAACTTGGACTGGAGGAGGATTCGCTTTCCAGCTCCCGTCTGCTACTAACTGGTGCCTTCTCGCTGCGCCGGAAGAATGAAAGTTTAACTCAGGCAGTAGCGTAATCCATCTTCTGTGCAGCTCACATTACCTCATTTGGTTATGCATCTTCAATGCTCAGTTATTTATATTTATCTCATTTATCCTAGTGTTACGAGCTGCCCAGAAGTGGAAGTCTTAATCATTTTTGCTTCCTGCAGTCTTCCAATTATCTGTAAGTCCCACGGAGTTTAGAGTCATTTTATTTTAGTTTACTTCAATTTTCAGAACGTTGTAGAGTGTTCACTTGATTGGATAAAATAAAAGTTTTCTATTCTCGATACCTACACTTTGAGATTCCTAATGCACTACAACTTCCATAAGTCTAGGATACCCTTAAATAAGAACTGCAACCAGCTGATTTTCTACAATGTTTGCTTGACTGTGACGAGTTTCCGTTGCGTGCAGTGGTCAACATTTATTTTGATATGAGATGTGCAGAGGTAGTGAAGAGTCTTAAACACTCAATTGTTTTTATAGCAGGAGTAGTTGGTGCACAAGCTATTAAGCCTTATTTCGACCTCTCTTCCACGTCTGTTGTATGTCGCTATTTACGCTAACTGTCTCATGTGTCACGTGTAGGAACATTTTGCATGCTTCGCATTTAATTTCCGCAGGAAGCAAATCATCTAATTACCTGCCGATATGCGACTTCTTTACAACACAAGGCATTTTATTTTCAGTACATGATAAGGGAAATCTATACTACTGTATAAAGAAATGTCATATGTCCGAATGTTCATTATATATCAACTAAAAATTTGAAGTAAATCGGTCAAGAACTTTTCGAGATTTTTGTTAATCACCTTTCCCCTGCGATTAACAAAAATCTCGAAAAGCTCTTGACCGATTTGCTTCAAAATTTTAGTTGATAACTAACGATCATTCCGTCACAAGGTGAAAAGGAGAGGTAATATCTTGCTTAAGTTTCTTTGGTAGGAGATCTCTTATAACCTTGAGAGACACCCCAAAAAGTACAACGTATTTCTTCTTATGCCTCCCATTAGCGTTTGTTGAGCTTCTCTACGAGGCTCTCATGTTGAACGAACAAGCCCATGACGAGTCACGAAGGTCTTGTGTGAATTTTCTGCATTTCTTCCATCAATCAATCTGATAAAAGTTCCAACAAGAATAGGTCGAACGAGGATTTTCTAAGCAGACACTGTCACAACAAATCTCACAACCTACCGTCTGCTTCCCACAGTCAGATTAACGAGATCGTTCCCCTTTAATTCGATACTGCTACATACTTGATTACTGTGCTCTATTCCGGTGACAGATAGTGGATCTTCTGGAACAAAATGACGATTACGCATTCCTGCATACAAAACAGGTGGTGACTGTTCTGGTTTCATTAAGCTCTGTTGCGAGTTGTGCTTCAGTTTTCATTCCAATCACAGTTAGTAGTCGATTGCAACTAACTACACTACCTGCCCAAAAGTATCCGAACACCCTTACTTAAAGCGGGATTGACCACTAGACGTCACGAGAGCAGAAACGCTGGTATAAAAGAAGGCGAAGAGCATTGTGTTGTCCGTAGAGACCAGCGTCAGCAGAATGGGTTGGTCGTGAGAGCTCAATGACCTCGAATGTGAACTAGTCATTGGATGGCACCTGAGTAACAAATTCATCATGGACATTTTACTCCTTCTAAAGCAACCCAAGTCGACTGTTGGTTTATGAAGTGCAGTGCAAAAGCGAAGGAAAAATCTCATCTAAACCAAGATCAGGCAGAGCTCATGAACATCTACATCTACATCTACATGGTTACTCTGCAATTCACACTTGAGTGCCTGGCAGAGGGTTCATCGAACCATTTTCACACTACTTCTCTACCATTCCACTTTCGAATGGCGCGTGGGAAAAAGGAACACCTAAATCTTTCCGTTCGAGCTCTGATTTCTCTTATTTTATTATGATGATCATACACAGGTGGGTGTCAACAAAATATACTCGCATTCGGAAGAGAAAGTTGGTGATTGAAATTTCGTAAATAGATCTCGCAGCAAAAAAAATCGCCTTTGTTTCAGTGACTGCCACCCCAACTCGCGTATCATATCAGTGACACTCTCATCCCTATTGCACGATAACACGGAACGAGCTGCCCTTCCTTGTACTTTTTCGATGCCCTCCGTCAATCCTACCTGGTAAGTATCTCACACTGCGCAGCAATATTCCAGCAGAGGACGTACCAGTGTAATGTAGGCTGTCTCTTTAGTGAGTTTGTCGTATCTTCTAAGTCTTCTGCCGACAAAGCGCAGTCTTTGTTTCGCCTTACCCACAATATTATCTATGTGGTCTTTCCAATTTAAGTTGCTCGTAATTGTAATTCCTAGGTATTTACTCGAACTAACAGCCCTTAGATTTGTGCGATTTATCGTATACCCAAAATTTACCGGATTTCTTTTAGTAGCCATGTAGATGAATTGGCATTTTTCTTTGTTTAGTGCCAATTGCCACTTTTCGCACCATACAGAAATTTTCTCTAGACCATTCTGTAATTGGAACTGATCGTCTGATGATCTTACTAGACGGTAAATTACAGCGTCATCTGCAAACAATCTAAGGGGGCTGTTCAGATTATCACCTATATCATTTATGTAAATCAGGAACAGCAGAGGGTCTATGACACTACCTTACGAAACGCCAGATATCACTTCTGTTCTACTCGATGATTTACCGTCTATCACTACGAACTGTGACCTCTCTGAGAGGAAATCACGAATCTAGTCACACAACTGATATGATACTCCATATGCACGCAATTTGATTAATAGTCGCTTGTGAGGAACGGTATCAAAAGCCTTCTGGAAATCTAGGAATATGGAATCGGTCTGAAATCCCTTGCAGGCAGCACTCATTACATCATGGGAATAAAGAGCTAGCTGTGTTGCACAAGAACGATATTTTCTGAATCCGTGTTGGTTATGTATCAATAAGTCATTTTCTTCAAGGTGATTCATAATGTTCTAATAGAGTATATACTCCAAAATCCTACTGCAAATTGAGGTCAGTATATGAGTCTGCCGGTCGTTGTGGCCGAACGGCTATAGGCGCTTCAGTCCAGCACAACACTGCTGCTACGGTCGCAGGTTCGAATGCTGGCTTGGGCATGGATGTGTGTGATGTCCTTAGGTTAGTTAGGTTTAATTAGTTCTAAGTCTAGGGATTTATGACCTCAGATGATAAGTCCCATAGTGCTTAGAGCCATTTGAAACTTTGTTTTTAATATGGATCTGTAATTCAGTGGGTTACTCCTACTTCCTTTCTTGAATATTAGTGTGACCGACGGACATGGACAGTCGACAGTGCGGAGGGTGGTTATAAAATTCGCATGGACTGAACGGAAGAAATCATTAGTGAGTTGCAAACTGCTACCAGCTGTCCAGCTCAATACGGAGTAGAAAATAATGGGGTACAGTGGTCGAGCACCTTCTCATATGGGACACATTTCTGTAGTAAGTGCTAAGGGACGCTTGAAACGATGTAAAGAGCCACGCGGCTGGACGGTGGATGACTGCAAACGAGGTAATTGGAATGATGACTCACGCTATACCTTGTGGTAATCTGATGGAAGGGCCTGGGTGTAGCGAATGCCTGACTATCATTACCTGCCATTCTGTGTAGTGCAGAGAAGGTGGTATTACGGTAGGGCGGTGTTATTGTGGTTAGGATGTGATGCACTTATTGCACTAAAAAAAATCACTAAATCTGATAAGATATGAACCATTTTACAGCATTGTGTACAGCGTACAGTAGAGAAACAGTTCGGTGACGACGACTGTATCAGCATGACAAGGTACCCTGTCCTAAAGCAATATCTGTGAGGCAAAGATTTGTCGGCAAAACGTTCTTGAATTGGTCTGGACTGCCAAGAGTCCCGGCTTGTTACTCAAAGCAACAAACGCAAGCATCCAACATCACCGTCTTCTCTGGTTTCGACACTTGAGGAAGAATGCCCTCCACAGACATTGAGACACCCCATTGGAAGTGTCCCCAGCAGAAATTAAGCCGCCATGAAAGCGAAGAGAGGACACACCCCATATTAATGTCACTAATAGATGTCCGGATACTTTTGATCAGATAGTGTATTCGCCGGGTATAAAGGAGCATTCATTACGTTTTACTCTTCTTCTATTCGTGAAACAAGTTTCAGTTACTGCAACAAAATTGACAAGAACAGTCAAACCATTTTTCTCACAGACTCATTTTTGCCGCGTAACATTGCGTGGGCATCTTGTGCCATTCATTCATATTTTCTTCATGGTTTTTGTAGTACGTTCAATGCATATATAATCTCTTAGAAGTAAACTGATTTTTGGACGAAAACTGCAGCATTACAAAGATATTTGGTAAACTTCAATTTGTAACTGTAAAAAATGTTATTAATATCTTGCACACATTAAAAGGCATCCACTTTTAGACAACTGTTACGAGTTTTCGCTTCCATCAGGTGTGAAGACGTTGCTAGCTGATCCGTGGGGGAAAAAAACGTTCGCTTTGTACTTGCAGGCCCAGATAATCCACCTGATGAAGATACCAACTACCAACCACACGGCGCACTGTGGAAATAAAAAATAAAAGTTAGCTGCCATTCAAACACACAGTGTTATGAGTGAATTATAAAGCATGTAGCTTGGGATTTAGTTGCAATATGTTTTACCTGTATTACTCGTACAGTGAACATGAGGTCATAGTTACACCACTATTCACTGTCCCTATGTCGTGAAAGTAGAATATAAAATTTATTTCGTAATAATTTTCGTTTTTCAACTGGTTTTTAAGTTTTCTCCTCCAGGTCATCGTTATTACTACAGTTGTCATTTGTTGCTTTAGAATAGCTTTGTAAACTCAAAGGCGGCTCAAAACTGTAGCGAACAGTATCAAATCGCCCACTGTTAAATAATATCATTATCGAACTCGCAAAAAAATACCTGTGTCGCGCAGAGAGTTCATTAACTTGAGTATTTTTATAAACGCATCTTTGTGTTTAGCGAACCAGCAATACGAGACCGTAACGGTCACGAAAAATACGACACAACATAACACAGAAATACAAACAGTAAATCCGAAACAAGACATTCGTATAGTACTGCATCTAACCCACATGTTGCCTCTGATCACGTCGCAGACATAAATCGATATCATTAACGTACGTCAGAAATTCAAAGACACAAATATCTCTGCTGATGATAACTGGTTGTGTCTGAAAAATAAGAGGGGACTTCAAAAAGTAAGTTACCACATTTCGTCCCGCGCTAAGCCCACTGCGCAACAAGAGGGGCGCATTGTCAGAAGTGAGTACATGTTCTTGGTTTCCTGCAGACACAGTTCTGTTGCGGTACGGTTGACAGACGCATCATAGTGTTGGAGTGGAAACTTGCTTCACAATTAAAGTACACTGGACAGTGCGATACTTATCTACGAAACGTCTAAATTGCACACAGCATCGCCGTGAAATTCTGTCTGTATATGGGTCAAATGCAATGTCGCTTGCAACAGTAGTGAAATGGTACCAACACGTTCACCAAGGCAGCACAAGAGTGGGTGACGCTTATCGGGAAGGATGACCATTGACTTCGACCGGAGACGACAATGTGCAGATAGTCCAGAAAGTGATTCGCCGCAATTGTTTATTTTCCGACGATGAGTACTTTCACACAGCGGTTCCCGAATGGCTCCGCGATCGAGGAGAGGATTTCTATCGGAATTGAACGATTCGTGGAATTTTCTGACTGTTGTTTACAGAGAAACTTGGTGATTTGTTCAAAAATAATGTCATATATCTGCTTAATGAAGTCATAACGATTTAGGCTGTTAAAATATTATTCACTGCGAGTGCAATTTCGACACATGGTGATTGTCAAGCATTGTGGGATGTTGTAATCCACACAGTAACAAAAAGCTGTGACATGCTGGAACATACGTACCAGCAGTGTAAAAGCAAATTCATGTAAAGGTGTAAATTCATCCACTGTTCCATACACCAAGCGAGTACACGTTAGAAAGTTGGTGAAATAACGGCAGTTATGATAAACACTTAACTCAAGATATTGTGTAGCAGGCGTCGTAGATAGATCACAATCAACATGCATAAAAATTGCAGTCGCAGTAACATTTGAACAGCCTAAAGCGGAATGACATCATTCAAAAATTTTACAAAGTCTATGGACCCAGTCCTCATCAAAATTCATACATCTGTGTCATTTTAATGTGTACTGCAGCATTCAACAAAAGTTACTTGGTCTGCCATAATAATGTATAACTTACTTTTTGAAGTCTCTTCGCATAAATTTAATGGTATGTAAAGAAGACATCTGTATTAATACCGTAAATTGTTGAGTGTACTAATAATTCTTACAGTTATTCGGTGAAGTAAAATGTATATTTAGTTATTCTATTGTTTACATTCTCCAATATTATTGCCATCATCCCTCTCTCAAATCGGTCGAAACATTCCATAATTTCCAACGTAGACATACATACTTTTCTGTAACACCTAATAGCAATGCATTGTAGCATGCTGTTTATGTTACGGTAACTGAAATACAAATTAAAAGCGTATGGCGAAAAGGGAAAAAAGAAAAGAAAACATAAAAAAGACAGAGATAAGGAGAAGATAAGGAATAACATTTGTGTAAGACTGTGGGTAATACTCTTCAACCTACAAGCTTATGCTGTGCATGGACACCATGAGAATTAAAGGCAGCACTATCATTGTGTCAAGAGATAAACCATTAGCTCATTTTTTAAACTTAGGAAATTTGCAACTTCTTTGATGCCACAGGGCATAAAAGGACTAGGCCTAAACACTATTAACCCGAGGAGAGACTGAAAATAATGTAAGGACCGTGTGTAAAATGGGTACTGTTGATAGACCAATATTGTATTCGAGGACAGATATTTGGAGTTGTGATTACTGAGGAGTCGACGTATTGAACAGCATGTGTAGTAGTTGCACCTACTGACTTTTTGTCATTATAACAATTCTCCGTAAGAAGACGTGATTTCATTGTGTGATGATATACTGGTTATGAATCTGACGTATTTACCTTGTAACACATACATATCTTCTGTAACACAGATAAGGCACTTTCACTTCAGTTTCAAAGCTCATCAGATATTACAGCAACATCAAAATAGCAACATCTCTTGTTGAGAAACCCAAAGGTAATTCTAATTTATTTAGAAAGATAGGGAAATAAATTGTCGCAAATATATATTGATTCACTTATGAGCCAATGCGTTATGACTGCCCGCTTAATAGCGTCTTGGTCCATCTTTGGAGTACAGTGCAACAGCCATTCTGCTTGGCATGAATCCGATAAGTCATTGGTAGGCACCAGATGTCCACGCATGTCATAATTATGGCGCCCGATATCACCCCAGATGTGTTTTGTAGAGTTCAGGTCACGCATATTTGCTGACCAAGACATGAGTGTGAGTTCACTATCATGATTCTTAAAGCATAATAAAACGATTCCGACCTTGTCAGACGGGTAGTTACCCTGTTGGAAGATACCATAGCTGTCGGATAAGACATCAAGCATGGTGTGGTCAGCAATGACGTTCACGTAGTCCACTGTTGTCATGGTGGCATCGATTACCACCAAAGGTCCATGGATGTCCGGGTGATTGTCACCAATAGTACAACACCGGCCTCACCAGCATGTGTCCGTGGTGCGGTGCATGTTTCGTGCAGCCATTCGCTTGGATGACGGCATATCCGGACACGACCATTGGCTTGGTGTAACAAGAAACGTAATTCATCCGACCAAGCGACAAGTTTGCATTGATCCATGGTCGAATCTCGATGATACTTCTAGTCTCTGATGTAGCGTGTGTGTACAACACCTTGTCTTCTACTCGTGGTTTCACCGTCCTTCAGCCCTTTCCATAGATCCGCACGACAGCAGAACGGGAACAGCCGAACAGCCATATCCAAGCTACACATTCCCTGATGCCGGGCCATAACAGCTTGCCCTCTGTCGAAGTCGCTTATGTCAGTGGATTTGTCCATTTGCGTGTCGTATTGTCGCTAGAATGATTCGCCATTAGTCTCGGTTCCACTTATATACATTGAAAGATTCTCATATGTTTTCTGCTATTGTAATAGTGTACTGGAACAAACATGAATGATCGCACTGCATAAGTAATGAATAATATCCGTGACCCTGCGTTTAATTTTATCTGTGGTTGACTTGCTTGTGAGTCAGATGTGCAGCGTGGTAGCATTCTTATTTGAGGTATACTAGCGAGCAGTTGAGTTTTTCAGAGAAAGAGATATGTTATTTCTGAATCTGGAGAAACTCTCTGGAATGCTTTATTACGGAGACGAAAACTCATGTATAATACTTTCTTGTCCTTCATACTGACGGAGAAGATTCTGGAGGAATTGTAAACGTATGTTTGTAGTTTCTTTGTAACGACCGAATTTTGTAACTGTTAGTCTTCTTGTGTTGTACAGTCTTTTTGTCAATAATGACAGCTAGATTTCTTAAAAATGATTTTCTTTGAAGTAAAACTCATCTCCATGATACATAGTGAAGTTTTTAACATTCTCTCGTGTGTGCATTGCACCTTACGCCACACTTAGCAACAGATTGTTGCAGTTCGGTTACATGGTTTTCACTGAGCACACAATTAGTTCCTTTTGGCATTTAATTAGATTTATTTTCTCCAATTCAAACTTTGCATTCCATGAAGTCTAAAAGTTTTATTTCACGACACTGTTCATATGTTCAACACAGGGCCAACAAATAGTCAGTTTTGTTCAGTAATCGAATGCGACACCTAAAGTACAAGAGAAGAAAGTTTTTGAAATCAATATATCTATACTTTTTTTTTATTTAGTAGGAGGCTTACAACTTTCCTTGCCGAGTCTCATACCCGCAACGCCACCAGGCAGTGTTCAATCTCAGTGGTCATACAAAGCTTTGGCCCATCAGCCTTCTATTAGCTACACAGAAAGCTTCCCGATTAGTAGGTTTCGGTTCAACACCAGTTTTGTTTGTCCATACGCAAACGCCTTTTGAATTCAGTTAATAGAGTCTGTAGCTACCTCGAGACAGACGTAAAATTTCAGAGGGCTTGTTGAAAGTATAGAACATAACATGACACCGAGGTGGTTAGCATCACGCGATTTCTATTTACATTTCATATCGCATCGGAAGCTATACTTTTGTGAATCGAACTTTTAGCATTTGTCAAGGTTCGGCAAACATTCTGCCAGTCTTCGTAGTTGGATATAGGGAAACGCGAAAAACTTGAATACGCCTGAACGATGAATCGAGTCCAACTTATTCGTTTAAGACTGTTCACGCATTTTATGAAAATACTTGTTACAGGACTGTGAATTTCTTTTACATGTAGTGCAATAGTTAAATTACAAGAAAGAAACTGCTATTGTGTTTCTGGATTCATCTCTCTCATCCATTTTTATTAATTCTTTGACGCCTTTCTTATAGTAACAACAGGAAGGTTTTCATCTGACGCTTCGGTGCTAGAGCAACCTCCAAAAGCCGTATAGCTCGCCATACCATACGAAAACGAGAAAATGTGATCAATTGCAGGGATATTTTTCTTGTAATTTTGGAGCAATGAAACCGTTTTAGAAAGCCAGTTTATTTCGCAAAAAAGCTGTAACGTTAGGCAGACGGCTATATTTCTCGAGGAAAACAGTAACGTAAAAGACGAACTACTACAGGATTAAAGTAGGCCTTTCAGTAGCACTCAAGCAGCTCTATAAACGGAAAAAAGTTATTCAGTTCTTCCGCTCTGGCAACTGGATTACGTTTTGTTGTTACGTGTTTCCATTCTCTCACAGGTCCTATTAACATCATGGCACCTTTCTGGCACTTGGCGATAAACCGAAAATAGTGAATTCCAATTTCTGCAACTGTTGCGCAAGTTCATTAGGATACGAAAATCTGAATTTTAGCAGAGCCCAGTTGCGGATTGTACAGAATTCTTCTTATTTACTTGTATGAAAGTGAAAAACATATAACAAAAGTACAATAACTGCTCCCTTTAAAATTGTTATCGTTAAATTAATATCACTGTAAAATCTTGTCTGCAAACCACTAAAAATGTTACATTTTTTTAGATTTTTTAATAAACTAGATACTTTATGTTTTTTTGTCCTTTCTGACAGTTATTGTGTATGATGAATTTTAAAAGTCTTGTTATAAAAATAATTACTACTTGATGATTCTTAGTATCGGTTCACAGTGCAATATAATTAGGTAAGTAAATGCACAGGAAAGTGGCTATAAGCTAAATGGACAAGAAAAGGACTCAGATGCTGCAACGAGATATAATAATTATCCTTCGACAGTAAATCCACGTGTGAGCCACGAGACGAAAAATTTCTAGTTAGCAAACTCGTCTGATTCACTAGTGCATGGTTCTATTGGCCCACATTCTGCATTAGTACATCGTGGGCTGCGGCATGACTTTTAGAATGGAATGAAGTTCTAAGAATCGGGGGAAAGTTTAATATCAGTTGTACTCCAATGTCATGTTGTAACTGACTTCACCTGTTGGTGTAACTAACGTTACGAAACAGTCGTGATTTTTAAATAAAATAACCATACAGTTGCAGCGGTATTTTTTACTCATCATAGAGTTTTTAGCTGTGGATGTCCATTGAATAAACTCTTGTGTTCTAGCTTTTTCACACTGAATTATGTGTGGCTGCCTACCTTAGTTGATAAACGGCCATGATGAATTGTCATAGTTTCCTATATTCAATATTAACAAAACTTCGCCATTTTAACTACATTGTGAATGCAACCGAGAAAGTGGAACCAAAAAGGAAATTAAGCAATATGACGGAGCAAGGTATATCTTAAAATGTGGAACAGAAGCCACCTTCACTCACATATCGTGAGTTTATTAGAGCGGAACGATGCACATACATCTATGAGCACTCCTCTTCAGATAGTTTACACCACTTTTACATAAATTCCGGCATGCAGATTTTGCTCGTTCTATGAATATACACACCTTAGATAAGATACAAATGGCAATAATACGATCACTTTTCGCAGAAGCAATAGCTCGTTTTTGTAGTCGTTGGACGTTACTTAGGCACAAATAACTCGTACAGAATTAGCAGTTTTTGTGCACTACTATATTTTATGGCGAAATGGTAACACGTTCTGGCTCTATGCACATTGTGTAAGAGGATATGAAGTAGAATGATCGCAGAGGCATAATTTTTGTTAAAGCAAATAACAGTAATGAACTACAGTTTTTTTTTTTTTTTACGAGAGAGACTGCTTACAAAGCACTTGTTTCGTCAGTATTGGAATAACGTGTAAGAACGTGTATTCCATGTCACGTCAGACAAACTCAGGACATCGAACGTTCACAAAGAAGGACAGCTCGTATGCTCACTGACCTGCTTAGTTCGTGGGAGTGTGTAACCGAAACAGGCAATGTGTCATCTGGTGGACATACGACTGAAGACGCCTAATATCTCTCGAAAACCTATAATAATTCGAAGAATGTGTTTTCGGAGCAACATCTACGAGTATTTTGCAGCCCTCTACATATTGCTCCTGCAGAGACAGTTAAGAAATCTGTGAATGAAAAGGGAGCAAACCTCAACATATGGCAAAATGAAAGAATCCTCTGCCCCACATCCTGTAACGATCGACGGAGAATGGATGTAAAATAAATTTTAACATTCAAAAGAGTAATAATAATTTCATGTGGCTCACTGGCCTGGTGCAAGCCTTTCAATTGGTCGTCACTTCGGCGAGTTGTGTGACCATAACCTACCCCAATTATCCAACCGGGGAAAGGGATTCCACAGTTAACGTGGAGTTCAAAACCACGTATCGTTTCTGGGGAATCTCTACATCACTGAGCGGTGACTGCTAGGATAAAAGCAAAACTAAAAGACCCATAGTCTAAACGGGATTCGATCGCGCTTCTCCACTAGTCAACCGTGCCGGACTCTCCACAAAGTAATTATATACAAAGAGAGGCGAAAAATAATCCTTCAGCTGTTTCACTAATTAATTTTTTACAGTAAAGGTTTTGCGATATTAGACCAGTCTAATCACATTGCAGCTAATAAATTTATAATTATGTCGTAAGGACAATATATAATTAGTTAAAATAGCAAAAAGCGTGCATTGCTCCCTGTAATTATGTTTCACAAAATACTCACAGTGAATTCAACAGAAAAAAATGGCTCTGAGCACTATGGGACTTAACTTCTGAGGTCATCAGTCCCTAGAACTTAGAACTACTTAAACCTAACTAACCTAAGGACATCACACACATCCATGCCCGAGGCAGGATTCGAACCTGCGACCGTAGCAGTCTCGCGGTTCCAGACTGTAGCGCCTAGAACCGCTCGGCCACCCCGGCCGGCGAATTCCACAGAAATTATAAATCTTTTCGTATTATAAATTCACTTTCGATGAGGTGGTAATACTTGCAATTCCAGTCTTTACTGATATGTTGCACATGTTTACCATTTTCACTTTTAAAACCACTCCGTAAATTTACTGTAATAGATCATTTCTTCTTAGCCCGTGCCCTCATGGGGTCGACAGAATAATCTGGATACGGGAATGTTAGTGCTAGATCGTGGTCGGATACCTTTTCTGTCACCACCTCTTCCACCCAGGGCGAAATTTATGTACCTCATCTGTCTGCTTCCAGTGTAATCACATGTGGAAGTGTGAGAACGTTTTCAAATGTTTGCGAATCCTATAACTGAAGCGGGACGTGGGTACCATCCCCCTACCACATCCAGGTTGACCGGCAAACCGACCCTCGTCGTTCGGTCCGATACTGGCGCTTCACCCTGAATCCCGAAAATGGCGTGCCAAAGCGCGCAGCAATCCAGAAGGGACATTTATTGCAACAGCTGTGGCAGTTACATTCGATTTGTTCGATCCACATGGTTTCTGGGAAACACCACCAACTCAAAAATATAAAATTAAAAAAAAGAAAAAAACACGAATTGTATAGATACGTCGGTAACATGCGATGTATTGAGTGCTGCGAGATTAGAGACGTTCAACATTTCGACAAACAGCTCACCTCATCCGGAGCAGGGAGCTTTAAGAACGAGGCCAAAGGGAGATCGACAGAGTCGGTGCGCCAATGTATTGCGATATTTTTAGAGGGGGACAAAAGTAGAGAGTCATATTTGTAGCAAGGACACCGGTCGGCAGTGAGCACCGGCGTGTTGCCGCTGTGGACGCATTTAGAGAGCAGACTGCCTCTTGCTAACACGCTGCTTTCTGTCCTTCGCTTCTTATTTCTTCGCCTTTCCTCACAGGAAGAGAAAGCTGCCGCCAAATTACCTGCCGACGGACTCAACCGTTCCTTGTAGCTCACCCGCTCTGAAATGGGCTGACGCGTGCAGTAGTAGCGGAGAGGTCTGTTTTACTTTGCCCTATCAGTAGGCACTCATTTTTTAAAAAAAGACAGAGGAGGTTAGTATTTAGGATGTATCTTTGTTGAGGAAGAGAGAAACGTCAGATGTGTCGGGATAAAAAGCTCTTACGAGAAAGTGGTTGTCAGAAACGAGACCAGCAGTTCGACATCTCACAACGCGACAGCCCGAGGAACAATATCGGAAGGTGGCCACAACCCGGTACGCCGTGTTTAGGAGAACAAGTACGCTTTTCCGATCTTTTCTTTTCAGGAAACCGCGAACGGGGAGTTCGAAGTAAACGGCGCTACGAAACTAAAGAAAGGCCAGCCGCCTAGTTACATATATGGCGCGCGGATAGGGTTACGTGCGGCGCACTCAGAATACACGTCGGCGCTGCCAAGGTGCTATTTTAAGATGTTTGCGATCGGGCTGGTGCTGGTGTGCGCGCCGCAGCCGCCGCCGCCGCCGCCGCCGCCACCGCCTCTGCCGTGGGAGGCCGCCACGTGGTCGCACCGCCCCCGGCAGACGCCTCCCGCCCCCGCTCCGCCCCCGCTCCACCCCCGCTGGACCGCCTCCCCACTGTCTCCACGCAGCCGCGCTACGCCTTCAAAATTTTTCTTCGCTTTCCTTTTCTTTTTCATACAATGAAGAAAGGCCGGCACGGGTTCGCGTCAGTAAATGATTTCCTAATGACGCAGCCCGAGGATGAGTAACGGACAATGTCAAACACGTCAGCACTCTAGCCCGTCGCCAGCTTTGCGCGCATGCGTATAAGAGCGTGCGTGTAACACGGTTATGCCTAGCTTCGCAGCCAAGTCGTATAAATACTGCAGCAATGCGTGGAGCGTGGGCCGTCAGCGTGCTGCTTGAAACTGGAGAGGTTTCCCTATTTAAAAGAGCGCATTACGGATTTCATCCGCATATCGAATTTCAGTAGCAGCTGTCGATGTCTTCCTGTCCCTCACGGTGGCGAAGATTCCTTATTGGTGTACACCAATTCTTTTATGATATCTCACAGAGCGTGGTGTTGCAACGCTCGAGGCACTTGACTCGGATTCGCAAGGCGCGGGTTTCGGACCCCCATCTAGTTCAGTGAGACGGAAATTCGAATCCCACTCACTCCGAATACGATTCCAGACTCCAAATCTGCCCTGCCAGTCGTGTTGAGCCTTAAAGCGCGCATGACGCTGGTCGTTCTCAGAGAGAGGGATGCGACGGATATATCCGTTCACAGAATTCCGTAAAGTATATTCGTATTTCATGACTCTCTGGGAATCCCAAGGTACCTTCACACCGAAAACCAGCTCCAACAAACTCAGTTGACAACTGTTTTTAACCCAAAGTAAGACTTAGTTTTCAATGGTTGTCAACAGTTGTTTGAAATCGGACCCTGGGAAACTAATTGAGGGAAGTTTTGTCTCGAGTTTGTAGTTTCCGGCCGGCCTTTGTACCTTCACACCGAAAACCAGCTCCAACAAACTCAGTTGACAACTGTTTTTAACCCAAAGTAAGACTTAGTTTTCAATGGTTGTCAACAGTTGTTTGAAACCGGGAACCTGGAAAACTAATTGAGGGAAGTTTTGTCTCGTGTTTGTAGTTTCCGGCCGGCCGTGGTGGGCGAGCGGTTCTAGGCGCTTCAGTCTGGAACCGCGAGACCGCTACGGTCGCAGGTTCGAATCCTGCCTCGGGCATGGGTGTGTGTGATGTCCTTAGGTTAGTTAGGTTTAAGTAGTTCTAAGTTCTAGGGGACTGATGACCTCCGAAGTTAAGTCCCATAGTGCTCAGGGCCATTTGAACCTTTTTGTAGCTTACGCTCAGTGAGTAGAAAAAAGGGCAGAGATGAGTGACTGGCGCACCCGCACTGCTGTGTCCTCTGCTTTGTTTCTTTCTCGAATTTATACAAATGGCGATTTCCGAGCCGTCCATAAAAGTAACTATTCAGTTTTTATTAGGAACTGAAGTTATGAACTCTCTGTGGGAGACTTCTCATTCCGCCAATAAAGACCTATAGAAACGCAAAGTTTTGTTTACAGAAGCTTCTGAAAAAAACTGGTGTATCACATGTCAAATACTAAAGAAAATGGACCAATGCGAAAACGCAATATCATCGTAACATTCTAAAATGCTCAAAATTGAAAGTGGATCCGGCACAGCTAATATCTACCCTCCAAAATTGATGTTTTCCTAACACATGAAATTTTGCAAGGCGTGAACAATCCAGGGAAAAAAATATTTGCAATCGTAACTAGAGCTGTAAGGTGTTCATTTATTTTCATATATTTCTCTTGCCATTTCACTTGACCAACATTCGACACAAAGTAGCTCCCAAATTCATGCCTTACATTCTTTGCGGTGGTTATTGCGTTGCCTCCCTTTCTCTGAAGACAATTATTTTGTGGAGACTTCATCCAACTCCCATCTGCAACCGTGTCTGTTTATGATATTCCACATGAATACTGCCAGGTGGTAGGTAAACTGTGGCGCTTCCCTACATCTTCCAAGAAAAGACACAGCACCAGAAGTAACTGATGTGCCTTTTTCAGGAATTAGTACATAGTTGTTCTCAGAATCCGAAAAACGACTGACAACATTCCTAAAACGTTCTCCATATTTCTTTTAGCGCAATATATCCGATAATTAAAGAGTGTCTCTTGACTACCTTTCTCTTTTCCGCCCTGCATATGGTTTCATTATGTACTCTGAAAGAGCAAAAGCATCAGTTCCCACCATAGCAATGGACACATTCTTATTTCTTTCAGGAAGAGGTCTTGGTGTAGATGGAGCAATCTTTCCCTTAGTAACCTGCTCACCAATCTTCGAGCGGTTCAAGATGCCGCCATCTAAAATACTTCCTTGCATACCTACTTGGTAACTGATTACATAGTAATGTGTGTTTACCAATGCTAACAGCACAACTCTACCCACATGTCATGCTGACAAAATTCTTGAAAACTCGCCTGTCTTCGATACAGAGATCCTTCAATACAGAATTATAGGATCCATGCATTTATCTTTGTCAAAAACTTTCTAGACCACATGCATCTGTATTTTTGGTCTGATTTTCGTGACAAACAATTACACCAAGAATCTTAGCACTACGTGCTAATGCATCTACACAGACAGAATCCAATTTCCTTTCTGTAAGAAGAAAAAAATCGCCTAATGTGTAAGTCTGCAAGAGTTTAGAACTGTCGTCAACATTTTGCAACAGTTGACAACAGTTGCAAATTTGCCAAACTGACAACAGTTGTGTGTTTTTGCTTGTTGTAGTTGGTTCTCAGTGTGAAGGTACCGTAAGTGGGATGTTCAGCAGCCTGTCTGCAAGTTCTTTCAATTCGACGCCACTTCGGCAACTTGCACCCCCTTAACTTACACCAGTAATAGTACCGGAAAAAGGAGACTTAACAGTTTGACGTGGAATTAGAACCACATGTCGATCTTGCCATCTCTTCACATTATTTAGAGATTAAGACAGCATAAAGGCAACCTGAAATATTCCGATGTCCGACGAGGAGTCTCCAGACTCACATTTTACCGCTTCTTTTTTTATCCTCACCACCAAACCCGACAACATGTCGTGGCTTGTAGCTATAAAAAATGTTATAATGCCAGTAGTTGATGCTTCCTTCACTACATCGTACCTATGTTCAGTCGAGATAATGTATCCTCAGTCAACTGTAACGATTTTCACTGTTTATGCTGGTACGGATACCAGTTATGCTAGTTATTGTCTTGAAGACGAAGTAACTTCTCAAACTCTTTTCGATTGTCTTTCTCGGAGATGGTTACTATACGAGACCGTGCTGAAAACTAATACCTCTGAATTTTTAATGTGAAAACTCATAAAGCTTTGTAAATGAAGAAAACGTTATTAATATTCTACATCTTTATTCTTCATGTCTACGTATTTAAGCCCTCTGCCGCTAGAGGGCTCCGAATTGTAGCTTGTAACATGGCGGTGTATAACGTAACTATGTCAGTGCGTGAGAAACGGTGTCCTGTAATCGAGTTTCGAATTAGCAGAGTTCATACACAAATTGGGCACCCTGTCCTTCAGCATGACAACGACAAACCACACATGAGTGCTGCGACATCTGCAACAATCGGACGCCATGAGTTCACTGTCATCGATCATCCTCCATACAGTCCCGACGTGGCCCTGTCCGATTTTCATCTCTTTCCAAAACTTAAAGAACACTTTCAAGGACTTAACTTTGATTATATTGAAGAGATGCAAGCAGAGTTGATATGGCCCCGTCAACAAAGTCAAACATTCTACAGTGACGGTATTAACAAACTAATCTCTCGTTGGGATAAATGTATTCGGCGCCTGGGTGAGTATGTTGACAAATATATATGTAGACATATAGAATAAAAATGCAGAATGTTAATAACGTTTGTTTCATTTAAAAAAACCTTAAGAGTTTCTATGTAAAAGATTCGGAGGTATTACTTCAGCGCGCCCTCGCATTTTAATTTGTACATTAGTCCACATTTGGCTGACAAACTAACGAGGCAGAACACAGACGTTGCCTGCACAGTGTGGGAAGACTGAAAGGAGTTCCATGACTTCATGGAAAATGAAAGAGGGCAAAGCGCACAGAAACATGCACATGTTGATGAAGTGGAGGGGCAAGAGAGTTGTCGTGATGGTGAGCACGTTGTATGAGTATACATTTCAAGATGTAATGGCGTATTGCAAAAGTCAAGTGTTGTCAGCTATTACAACAAGAATCTGATAGGATTCGATAGGAAAGATTCCAGTTCCAAAGTTACCAAACGACCAGAATCACTGAAAAATGTTGTCAGAAGATGTTTCGCCGTTTATTGTACGTTAAATGCTTCAGTGCATGCGCTCTGCACAATAAACATTGAGGCGAAGAAAGCTGATTCGAAATGTTAAACTGAGTCCAGGAAAAACATAACACATTGAACGACTAGAGATAGAACCTTCATATTCACAGGACATGAACATTAGTATGTTCTGCAGAAATGATTAGTATTTCAGTCACCTCGGTTCAGCATGTATCCTGTTGCTTAGTAGGCCCAGGGTCCGCCATGGGCCTTAATAACTTGTTTCATGCGTGATGGCATCGACGCGTATAAGACACGAATGGCGTCCTGTGGTATAGCCCTCAATGCTGCATTCACCTGGTACCAAAGTTCATCTGTGGTGGTTGGCATTGAAACAAAGCGCTGCACCTGTCGTTTCACCATATCCCACACATTTTCGATTGGCGACACGTCTGGTGATCTGGCGGGCTAGGGAAAAATGCTGACATATTGTGGCAGCAAAAAGGAACGTGTTCGAGCAGCAACATGCGGTCGTGCATTGTCATGCTGAAAAACTCACCAACTGTGACTTGTGGTTGTAATCAATGTCACCCCACACCGTAAGGCCTAGAGTTGGCGCTGCATGTCTTGTCGCAAATGCAGTCACTGTGATGGCGCTCCCCCTGTCTGCGGCGAACCAAAATGCGGCCATCATTTTCAACAAATATAACTAGATTCCTCCGAAAACACTATATGATGCCATCCCTGTCCCCAGTGACGTCGTTCCATACACCATTTGTCGTTTAGCACGTTTCTGCGCATTCGTCAAAGGTAAGCGGAGATGTGGACTACACGCACGTAACCCGTGTCGCAATAGACGGCTATGGACTGTCAACCCTGATAGTGTACGACGTGTTACACCGTTTCACTGTTGCGCCAAAGCCGAGTAGGACGCAGATTTGTCTGCAGTGCCATTCGTATGACGTGTCGAACTTCTCTGGGTAGTGCGACCTGACCCATATAGTCGTGTTCTATGGCCTTCCGTGAACCATTCTGCAAACTTCCGTTGTATTGCCAAAACATTTCGTCTCACACGAGCAGCCATTTCCCGGGTGGATGCATCATATTCTCCCATTTCAATAAAGCGCCCTCTTTCAAACTCACTGATTTGACGGTATGGCCGGCCGGAGTGGCCGTGCGGTTCTAGGCGCTACAGTCTGGAACCGAGCGACTGCTACGGTCGCAGGTTCGAATCCTGCTTCGGGCATGGATGTGTGTGATGTCCTTAGGTTACTTAGGTTTAATTAGTTCTAAGTTCTAGGCGACTGATGACCTCAGAAGTTAAGACGCATAGTGCTCAGAGCCATTTGAATCATTTTTGACGATATGGTTCCCGCATACATCTGCGAGGCATCCTGCACGTCTGCTCAAGTCACACTGATCCATTACCTGCGGTTTATAGCGTCAACGAGAGCCGCAGGTACATTTTACCGGTCGGTGGTGTTGCGCCACGATTCGATGTTAACCTTGAACCCGCGGCCGAGATGGTTCAGAACATACTAATGTACATGTCCTGTGAATACGAATGTTCTATCCCTACTCGTCAAGGTGTACTGTTTTCGTCTGAACATGAGTGTATTTAGTCTCGAAGAACAGTTGACTGTAGTCTCTCCAAAACTAAGGTCATTAATTGGACGCCCACCTTGAACACCAAAAGCGACTTTTCTTGTGGCTGGGCACTGCGCGGAATTTTTGCCACGCACGAAGAAGAAAAAAATAACAACGGTGTGAGGAGTATGCACAAGAAAATAGTGCCTTTGAAAAGAGACATATTATTGATATACAGATTGTGGAGTTTCTCTCTGTGGAGCATCGTGTGTTAAAACATTTCACACAGTAAGCGACCTGTAATTATGCGAAGACAAATTTCACTTTCTTCTTTAATATAGCCTTTTGATCAAAATCTCCTTTTGTTTTGGTGCATAAACTAAAATCAACAAGTATTTATTTTGATGAGTGGGCAAGGCACGTGACGCCACTGCGGCAGCAGGTTCTAGTGAAAGTTACCCACAGAGGGAGCACGCTCGAAAATTACCCAATTAAGGGGTTAATTGTCTCCCCTATTGCAATAAATGGCGCTGCAGCGACGTAGTATTTACTTACATCCCTTTTTAGTGCTGTATTTAAATTAATTGCACTTGTGGTGAGCAGAACAGGATGTAAGTGAACCTCTTTGAGTTATTAAAATTGTGTGCCCGACCAGGACTTGGAAGAGAACAGCTTCATGGCCCGACTCAAAGCTATCAACCATTAGCTCCCTTCTGCTTCCCAAGCTTCAGACAGGTTATCGTACATGCTTTACTGTAGTAGGCAGTTCGGAAAGCACGAGAGAGGGCTGGATAGATGAAAGCCTTGAGGCGGAACGAGTGCAGCATGGCTGCATAGCACAGCTGTTAAAAGCGTTGTCTGGAAAGGAAGGGTTCCGTTTGTGGTCCTGGCCCCGCACACAATTATAATCTCTCAAGCAGTTTCATAGTACAGTAGCTAACACTCTGTTTCAGGGTGAAAGATTAATTTCACATTTGCTAATGTTTGAAAGCTGTTGTGAATCTTAAAACACGTCATCCCTCAGCCCTCCTCCGATTTAATTAATAAAAAACTCTGAAACGGTAGCTCGTGATTTGAACAAACTTGAAATCACGTGTTATTTTATCTATACTTGTTTATTTAAACCAGTTTCTTACTCCCATTTGAGTTTTCTCTCTGTAGTGACGAAAAATTTAGAAATTGTGGGTCGCAAAACAGCTGCTTTTGAATTACTGCTTGTTCCGATGACATTTATGGAAACGGTCACTCGACAGTGACTATATATGACAACAAAATGTTGACTAAATGAAGTAAGGAGGAAGGAAGATTAGTGTTTAACGTCCGGTCGACAACGAAGTCATTGGAGACGGAGTACAAGATCGGATTAGGGACTGATGAAGAAGGAAATCGGTCATACCCTTTTCGGACAAACCATCCCGGTATTTTCCCTTAAGCGACTTAGGGAAAGTACTGAAAACCTAAATCTGGATGGCCTGGCTGGGATTTGAACCATCGTCTTCCCGAATGCGAGCCGAGTGTTCTAACCACTGAGCTCGGTTTGTTTAAAGGAACAGATTGAAAGAAACGTAAAACAACGTGTTTGCCAACCTCATAGAACTCATCGACAGCGGGCATTACAAGCTCTGCTTGTTTCAAATATAAGTAAAACAATACGTAAAATTATGTATATATAAAGGCGTAGTAGAGCTGCCAAGGCATCAAATGAAAGTATGAAAGTAATTATTTATTCTGCATGTGCACGTAAAAGGCCGTTTGGTACTATCTCTCTCTGTATTTTAAGGCTCACGATGCTGTGAACAACAGTCTACCTAATATACTTGAAATCAATATCATCCAAACCCAGAGAACATCGCACCTTCTATTGAGAGAAGTGATGTAGACCTGCAAGCAAAATGCAAATAATATTTCTATTCTTGGTATACCTCCATGGATCGTTTTTCCTTGTCTATTCTTCTTCCTTAAATTACGCCACTTCACTTCCTTTTAGACCCTTGTTAAAATTGAGGAAATCATTTCTTTATATTAATTTCACCAACGACGGGGCATTAAATCGAAATGTGAGAACAACATAAAGAAGAAGCTGACTCTGCGGTACCCACTGAGCTTATTGTCAGTGAAGGAGTAACTTGTTTTATGAAGGGAAACTGACGTGCACTGTAACGGGCAGAGAGGCAGGGTCAGACGTCCTAACCTCATAAATCTAAATGTTAAGGACAGGTAATACTCCCGCTGGGTAAGCACTCTAGGCCGATGACCTCAGCAGTTTGGTCCCATGGGAACTTACCACTACCTAAAAAGTCTACCGGAATGTCTGAACCTGTGTAAAACAGTCAGAAGAACAGTAAATCTTCCAAAGAATACATTCTTTTTATCAAACAACCCATATCCTCCGACTTGTCGTTTTGGGGTCGTACTCCTCTGCTTAAAATGTGTCGTCACTGGAAGTTAAATTCAGCTGAACTATATTAGAGATAGGCACGGCAGGTGCACTGAGTTTCCTTACCTATACTCGTCTCTACTGCACCGGATAATGGATCGTTTTTATACGGAAAAACGTGTTCATTGATTGTTCGTGTGGTGTGCCACACAAAAATAAAAGACACTTCTCTGTTATTGTTGGTGTGCATTCGTCTTCATCTGCCATTTTCCCCCCTTTTCCTTGATGCCTTTAAGATACGTCCTATCAACAGATCCCTTCTTTTAGTCAATTTGTACCATAAATTTATTTTCCTCTCAGTTAGATTCAGCACCTCCTCATTTATCTTCAGTCGACAAGTGATGATCGAAGGAATCAGTGTCAAAACTCTACAGATACCAGTCACTGAATGCTGGCCGCTATTTTGACTGGATCAGAGGTGGGATTCTTCCTACACGTCGGTCAGGGGGCCTGAAGATCGCTGAAACTGGTTGCTCAAATAACATAACAATTAAAAATTTAGATGGCTGAAGATGTTTTGGTTCGACATTTTGTATTGAACAGTAAAGTTCTCACAACCCTGTGTATAAAGGTGGACTTACAGAGGCTCACATACACTCCTGGAAATTGAAATAAGAACACCGTGAATTCATTGTCCCAGGAAGGGGAAACTTTATTGACACATTCCTGGGGTCAGATACATCACATGATCACACTGACAGAACCACAGGCACATAGGCACAGGCAACAGAGCATGCACAATGTCGGCACTAGTACAGTGTATATACACCTTTCGCAGCAATGCAGGCTGCTATTCTCCCATGGAGACGATCGTAGAGATGCTGGATGTAGTCCTGTGGAACGGCTTGCCATGCCATTTCCACCTGGCGCCTCAGTTGGACCAGCGTTCGTGCTGGACGTGCAGACCGCGTGAGACGACGCTTCATCCAGTCCCAAGCATGCTCAATGGGGGACAGATCCGGAGATCTTGCTGGCCAGGGTAGTTGACTTACACCTTCTAGGGCACGTTGGGTGGCACGGGATACATGCGGACGTGCATTGTCCTGTTGGAACAGCAAGTTCCCTTGCCGGTCTAGGAATGGTAGAACGATGGGTTCGATGACGGTTTGGATGTACCGTGCACTATTCAGTGTCCCCTCGACGATCACCAGTGGTGTACGGCCAGTGTAGGAGATCGCTCCCCACACCATGATGCCGGGTGTTGGCCCTGTGTGCCTCGGTCGTATGCAGTCCTGATTGTGGCGCTCACCTGCACGGCGCCAAACACGCTTACGACCATCATTGGCACCAAGGCAGAATCGACTCTCATCGCTGAAGACGACACGTCTCCATTCGTCCCTCCATTCACGCCTGTCGCGACACCACTGGAGGCGGGCTGCACGATGTTGGGGCGTGAGCGGAAGACGGGGCAACAGTGTCCCTAATTTGCTGGGAAGTGGCGGTGCGGTCCCCTACGGCACTGCGTAGGATCCTACGGTCTTGGCGTGCATCCGTGCGTCGCTGCGGTCCGGTCCCAGGTCGACGGGCGCGTGCATCTTCCGCCGACCACTGGCGACAACATCGATGTACTGTGGAGACCTCACGCCCCACGTGTTGAGCAATTCGGCGGTACGTCCACCCGGCTTCTCGCATGCCCACTATACGCCCTCGCTCAAAGTCCGTCAACTGCGCATACGGTTCACGTCCACGCTGTCGCGGCATGCTACCAGTGTTAAAGACTGCGATGGAGCTCCGTATGCCACGGCAAACTGGCTGACACTGACGGCGGCGGTGCACAAATGCTGCGCAGCTAGCGCCATTCGACGGCCAACACCGCGGTTCCTGGTGTGTCCGCTGTGCCGTGCGTGTGATCATTGCTTGTACAGCCCTCTCGCAGTGTCCGGAGCAAGTATGGTGGGTCTGACACACCGGTGTCAATGTGTTCTTTTTTCCATTTCCAGGAGTGTATTTACTTCCACCGGTACCTCATCTCCTACCTTCCAAACGTCACAGAAGCTCTCCTGCGAAACTTTCAAGACTAGTGCTCCTGGAAGAAAGAATATTGCGGAAACATGGCTAAACCACAACCTGGACGATTTTCACAGAATTAGATTTTCATTCTGCAGTGGAATGTGCGCTAATCTGAAACTTCCTGGCAGATTAAAACAGTGAGGTATGAGTGAAGTATGAGGTATAAGCGACAGTAAAGCTGAGAGGGCGGGTCGTGAAACGTGCTTGGGTAGCTCAGTCACGGTCACGCACCAGAGCTCCACAAGCGAGGCACGTGTAGAGTGTTGCGTTTACTTCTGCTGGTGTTAAGTGCCGTCTTCCTTACGGACCAACATGGCACACAGCTATCGGAAAACGACTTTACGTTTCACCTTTTGTTCAGACTTCGGCCGTGCCATGGCACTTGACATCGAACGATTTCTTCGCGACAACATTAAAATACTACCACAGGACATCATAGGAATCAACCTGTCCATAGTAGTACCGTGTACGTCATGATGATTAACGACGCAGAGTGCGACAGGGTGCTACTGGAGGCCAAACGTGGATTAAGCTTGTCATTCCGACGACAACGTAGGACGCGTTACCGTCGATCATGGCGGCCTCGGCGTACGAACGATACGGATATTCGAACTGTCTATCGAACTACCAGCGGACGCCGTCGTTGCGGACCCCCGAGTCTACGACAACGTCGTGGAACGTGTTACCCAAAGATGGGTATAGTTCCAAACCTATCCCGTCTTAAAGGGCAGATTCGCATAGATCTGCAGAGTCACGTGTCCTCCTGCCTTCGTATCGGAGGTTGCGTGCCATCATAATGTATGACGGTCAGCCCCGCTCCTGTTCCGGTTGCGGGAAGGAAGGCCATTTGCGGGCTGTCTGCGTCCAACAACGTGTCGCTTCCGTTGTCATAAACGTCAGTGCCACCTACACTGACCGCAGCATCAGTAACATACACGGCTTCCCGCAGCCCTTCGCATGGTCTCTCCGATCGGCACCATTCTTTGGACAGTGCAGTCGCTTCAGCCGATGACATGGACGCTACCCGAACTCCCCCGATGGATAACGCAAAGAGGGGTACCTCTCCACAGTACCTGCTTGACTCGTTCATTGTTCTACCCGAGGCCTTCTATCAAAGCCGACGCTCCTTCCTGCCATCGTCCGACACTGACGAACACGTGTGCAAACAACGCTCACCGCGTCGAAGCAAAATTCGATGGCCCTCGCTCAGGCGTTCTCAGGACACTCATACCCAAGGCAATGATGACGCTGCCGCACCAGCATACGGTGACGTGCAGATGTCTGTGGACGGCACTAGCGATGACCAAAACATTTTGCCGGATGGGCAACCACGAACATAGTACCGACCAGTGTTCAGGCTGAAACGTCTGTCTCCCTGCCAACGCCTCATGATCTCTCTCACCGAGATGACGTTCATATGGACACTGGACAGACCCTCGGCGCCGGCCGTTGTGGCCGAGCGGTTCTAGGCGCTTCAGTCCGGAACCGCTCTGCTGCTACGATCGCAGGTTCAAATCCTGCCTCGGTCATGGATGTGTGTGATTCCTTAGGTTAGTTAGGCTTAAGTAGTTCTAAGTCTAGGGTACTGATGACCTCAGATATTAAGTCCCATAGTGCTCAGAGTCATTTGAACATTTTGAGACCCTCGGCACAGGGGCGTGGGGTGACGACATGGAGGACGAAATGCCTTCTTCACCGAACTGTCTACCATCCCCCTTCCCCCTTTCCAACGAGGTTACTCGTTAATATTGGAATCGACGCACTGTGGCCAGCGGGGTGTGTCTTCCTTGCGGTTCCTGCCCCATACCGCCCCCGGCGATGATAGGCTTGCGTCCACAATTGCAAGCACAGACGTACCGGTTCGCTACAAAGAACATCAACATGATCGGCACCACACTAAAGCCGCAGCTCCTCGATAATATGCTTCGGGCCTCCAACGTTTATGTCGTCCTTCTTTGAGAAGCTCGTATTACCACGCTACCACCAGTTTACAGCTATGGCTATGACTCATACACCTCATACACATCTGTAAGTTATCACACGGGGTGCGCAGTGGTCTTCTACATACGCGAAGGGATCCTCGTCATGGACACGACAGTCCTCCTGACTGGTCGGGACATGACTGCAAAGATCTTTGACACGTCGTCAATATTTACACCCCGTTTGGCTCCACGAATTGTCAGCAGTTGTCAATTACGCAGTGATTCCGATCGTCCCCATTCCTAAAAACGAGACTAAATAAAAATTCTATGCGATTTCTGAGAGCACAGGCTCCAGTGATCTGCACCTTGTATATCTGCACAAATTTCAGAACAGCCTCTCAGATTTTTGTTGTCATATCGCCTGTTATATATGATATATAAAGTTTTTACGTGATGCTGGTATCGTTCAAAAGGGAGTATGTTTTATTGTCTAATCATCTACACAGAAGTCATGATGACGCTGGATCATCAGAGGCTGTCTGGGTCTCAGGATGCAAATTACAGCGAAAATGTATGGAAAAAATATGTATCTTCGAGTACAGAACGTATGTTGTCAGAAGGCAGACTCAAGTACTGAAGGGTGAAATTACCGTCTCTGCAATTGAAACCCATGGAAATATTGTAATCTGAAAAAAAAAAATCGTCTCTTGTGCACAGGAGGGTCTTGTATCGAATGTTTGAAAATAATATGCCTCATCTGTGAGACGAACCCATAAGCCTGGGGACAGTAACTCAAGAATAAGTGGCCCAGGAGAATGAAAGATGTGCTGCCCACATAATTTGAGTTGTCTGTTCACCTTGCCGCTGACGCCATGATACTGCTTTATTGCTTCTAGACGTTAACCTAACTTTCCCATCTGTCAGAGTTTTGTGCGTGTTATAAAAGCAAGCCCCACTGTGATTTGTATTTCAAGTGCATATGGTTGTCGCCCTACAAATGGCAATGTGTGCGGGTTCTCAAATTATACGAGGGTTGGAACTTAAATAGTGCAACTATTTATTCATAACCGACACAAAAGAGTGACATGTTTTCACATGTTACTGTCATTCAGAGTAGTCACCAGCGTTGTGTAGAACCAGTTGCCAGCGACATGAAAGGCGTAGTACACCGTTAGCAGGGCCTGTTCTGTTGATGGTGCGAATGGAGCGGTCTACTGCCTGTCGAAGATCTGGAACAGTTCTGAAGCGAATGCTACCGTCAATGCACAGTATTACTGTTCGTTTTTGGAGCATCACCTGCGACCAGCTTTGCGAAAGAAGCGGCGACACTTTCTGCGCAACCCACCTATCATTTTGCACGACAATGCGCGAGCGCACACAGCGCAAGCTGTGGCTGCTCTGTTAGGTCGATGGGACTCGGAAGTACTGTACCATCCACCATACTCACCGGACGTAAGTCCTTGTGACTATGATTGGATTCCGAAGATGAAGGAATCACTTCGTGGCATTCGCTTCAGAACTGTTCCAGAGATTCGACAGGCAGTAGACCGCTCCATTCGCAGCATCAACAGAACAGGCTCTGCTAACGGTATACTACGCCTTCCACATCGCTGGCAACGGGTTCTACACAACGCCGGTGACTACTTCGAAGGACAGTAACAGGTGTAAACATGTAATTATTTTGTATCACTTGCGAATAAATAGTTGCCACTATTTAAGTTCTAACCCTCGTATGAAGACGTTGTTGTATGACTTTTAATAGAACCACGCAGACTAAAGGTCTGTAATGGCCAATCGTCACATTAATCGCTGCCATACTTTGTTTATGCCATAATATTTTTTGTGTTCTAAATCACATTAGATAGAAAATACACACATCAAAATAAGTTTTGTATTACCCCGGTTCCCAGAACTGCTGAAGATAGATGTAGACTGTGGATATTGTATCAAGGACACACTCCCTTGACTGTTCGCCGGCCGCGGTGGTCTAGCGGTTCTAGGCGCTCAGTCCGGAACCGCGGGACTGCTACGGTCGCAGGTTCGCATCCTGCCTTGGGCATGGATGTGTGTGATGTCCTTAGGTTAGTTAGGTTTAATTAGTTCTAAGTTCTAGGCGACTGATGACCTCAAAAGTTAAGTCGCATAGTGCTCAGAGATATCACTGAACCCACACAACGATGTAAACAACCATACATGAGCAGCAGCTTTCAGACGGTGGGGGTCCGACAACCGATCAGTTCTAGTCATTCCACCAGGAAGGAGGTACATGGATAGTGTTGTCTGTAGTTCAACCATGCTTAGACGGTCAATACCTTGGTTCGATCGCCTCCGCGTCGTTACTTTGGGCCAGGAACGGCTCTCAACAAGGGAAGTGTTCAGGCGTCTCGGAGTGAACCAAAGTTATGTTGTTCGGACGTGGACGTGATACAGAGAGACAGGAACTGTTGATGACATGCCTCGCTCAGGCCGCCCAAGGGCTACTACTGCAGTGGATGACCGCTACCTACGGATTGTGGTTCGGAGGAACCCTGACAGTAACGCCACCATGTTGAATAATGCTTTTCGTGCAGCCACAGGATGTCGTGTTACGACTCAAACTGTGCGCAATAGGCTGCATGATGCGCAACTTCACTCCTGACGTCCATGGCGAGGTCCATCTTTGCAACCACGACACCATGCAGCGCGGTACAGATGGGCCCAACAACATGCCGAATGGACCGCTCAGGATTAGCATCACGTTCTCTTCACCGATGAGTGTCGCATATACCTTCAACCAGACAATCGTCGGAGACATCTTACCAGAGAACATAGGGTGCAGTATTTAATCCATTAAGTGAGATTAGACCATTATGTATGGTTGTTTGTCAATTATTTCTTGACCCGTATCCCCTTGTCTCCCAACCGAATAATGCTATTTGGTCTACAGTTGTATGAGGTCTGTTTGAAAAGTGAGATTAAATAAGAAAAGATGTTTTACTAAATTATAGATTCTTTAAAAATCCTTTAGTTTATGTTTGGCGTCAATGAATCCCTTCTTTTTACATCTCTCTCCTCCATAGTTTCTCAAGTTAACGTTCTAGACTTTTCTTGTAAAATGTATCTATACGTTTAGTTACTTTAAAATACAGACTTTCTCTCATAATGCATGTCAAAATTACCAACTATCCTACTTACCGCAGTGCTTACAGTCTTTCAGTTCCATTAAGAATGACCCGAATACAAATCCCCTACAGGGCATCTTGATTCATATTTTCTGTCGCCTACTACAGTTTCAAGCGAACTTAAATGCTGATATTTGCACAAAATCACAGTCAGTTGTATTCCCTGTTCTTCCTCAGTCGAACTTGAGCTTCGTCCTTAATGATCTCGAAACCGACAGCATTAAAGTACCCACTCTTTCCCCAAAATTCTATCTGTCTTATTTAACAATCTGAGCTTCCAACAGCCGGCCGCGGTGGCCGAGCGGCTCTAGGCGCTTCAGTCCGGAACCGCGCGACTGCTACGGTCGCAGGTTCGAATCCTGCCTTGGGCATGGATGTGTGTGACGTCCTTAGGTTAGTTAGGTTTAAGTAGTTCTAAGTTCTAGGGGACTGATGACCTCAGATGTTAAGTCCCATAGTGCTCAGAGCCATTTGAACCATTTTGAGCTTCGAATAGCGCTTCGACCAAAACACATACACATATGACCACATCTCCTCTACCCATCATTTTGCTAATACTTTAGGCTTAAACCGATATCTTGAGAGAAGTCATTTTTCAGCGCAGGCTGTTTTTATTTTTGGAATAAACACTTTAGTTCATGCTTTTGCTATCATCTAATGCCGCCACCTTGGTCATTTTCAAGCAACCTCTGGTATTTGTGTCACAGTGAAAAACTATGTTCAGAAACCTTTACTAAGGACACCATAGAGCTATCTTACTCCACACAAATGCGTGGAAAACAAGATATTATGTGACTACAGTCTTTCACTGTGACACAAATACCAGGGGCATCTGGAAAGTGCCCAGGAGGGTGAAATTAGCTAATGACAAAAGCGTGAAATAAAGTGTTTATCTCAAAGATAAAAACAACATTCGCAAGAAAATGACTTTCCTCGAGAAACGCGCAGTGGCTGTGGACCCACTCATACAACAGATTAAACGCATATCTGTCAGTGGATTCCTTCAGCATTTTATTTTAAAAGCGTTAGTCATTACAGGTTTAACGTTAGTGAAGAGACATACACCGAGGACTGTTTCTGATATCGATAACTTCAATCAAAACTATTTTGTAGTTTTATGTTGCTATGAAAATTATACTTTCATGTTAAACTGTAAAAATATCCTCGCCATTTTATCACTCAAGATCTACTGGAAAATAATTTGCGTTGCTATTCCCACAGACCATTAAATGAGCTTCATCTTCCTTTTGACTATCTCCGTGTTCACTGTGCCGTTCAACAAACCTGGTGGGACGTCGCGGAACGAATGACATCATTTACCAATTTAATTTAGTCGTAAAACAAGCAAGAAAGGTTTGTTATAAATGATTATGCATGAAAACACCGTTTTTCGATACTGTCATACTTGAATAACCGTAAGTGCACCGATCCCTCTGAGTTGGATTGGACGTATTTGTTAGGAAAAGAAGAAGTGAACTGGGCTGCTCGGAGCTCTTACATTGAACTTTCGGTAATTTATCACTTCTCACGTCAGCCTCCAATATCCTAGCTGTAGAAAGGTTTATTCCCTCTGTTATAGGCTCACAGGCCCACTAGCAGGAACATCTAATTCAAATTTTGTGAGCAACATTTTTACAAACTGTCGTAGTGTATACGGTTGTTAATAAGCTTTATCATAAGAATGTAATGCCCAGAATTTCACGATGGAACATTCAGTTTTCAAGAAATAAGGCTATTATGATACACTCTGTGTTCACGGTTTTGGCAGTGTTATTCGTAAGGCAGTTTTCTGTCTAGTTTTACTTTGGTATGCTTATGTGTAGGTTGGTGGTGAAAATATTCCTCTCTTCAAATATTCGATGATTTAATTTTTAAATGGATGACAGGAGCATGTGTTTTATTGAAATCCTCCTCCAAATGCTTGTAGCCGTAACAGGAAGGAATGAAGTTCTGAAAATCCGTATTAGTAAATAAAACATTAGATATTTCAAACCCAGTAGGTTAGTGTACCCAGGAACACACAATGTTTTTTGGTCAGTGTTTCAGTCTAGTGACTGATTTTAGAATCACACGAACGAATGAGCCTTAGAGACCTCCATAAGCAATTTTCGCCATTTTCTATAACTTTGTTGTCAGACATGAGGTTGTGATTTGGTAGCACTTGCAAATATTTCGCGTTCTACACATTTAAGTGTTGTATAATACGTTAAAGCTACTTGGAATAAATGGTTAGTTCTTCAGGTACAAATTTTTGTTGTGAGTACATAGCTACATGTTTTGAGAACTGTTCATGTAACATGTGGCAGTTAAGCCATATTTCGTCGGTCATGCACCGCCTTGTGCTTTCAGCGAGGAACACATGGTGCTTACAGATGTTCTGAGATTCTTTAATGTCTCAACAATTCTACCTGTCTTGAAAATGGAAATTTATGTTAGTTACTAATAGTTTCCACTTCAAAATGTACCAGGTGATCAACAAGTCAGTATAAATTTGAAAACTGAATAAATCACGGAATAATGTAGATAGAGAGGTACAAATTGACACACATGATTGGAATGACATGGGGTTTTATTAGAACAAAAAAAATACAAACGTTCAAAAAATGTCCGACAGATGGCGCTTCATCTGATCAGAATAGCGATAATTAGCATAACAAAGTAAGACATAGCAAAGATGATGTTCTTTACAGGACATGCTCAATATGTCCACCATCATTCCTCAACAATAGCTGTAGTCGAGGAATAATGTTGTGAACGGCACTATAAAGCATGTCCGGAGTTATGGTAAGGCATTGGCGTCGGATGTTGTCTTTCAGCATCCCTAGAGATGTCGGTCGATCACGATACACTTGCGACTTCAGGTAACCCCAAAGCCAATAATCGCACGGACTGAGGTCGGGGGACCTGGAAGGCCAAGCATGACGAAAGTGGCGGCTGAGCACACGAACATCACCAAACGCCATGCGAACTTTGTTTTTTGTTGTTGTTGTTCTAATAAAACCCCATGTCATTCCAAGCATATGTGTCAATCTTTACCTCTCTATCTACATAATTCCGTGGTTTATTAAGTTTTCAAATTTATACTGACTTTTTGATCAGCCTGTATTTAAGTTGTAACTGGTTTATGATAACACATCTACTTAACTTTATTCCTCTTACTGATTATTGGCGTGTATCAGAGTAATAATGGAACAGTTAGACTATTAAACACAGTACTGAAGACATTTTTTCGACGGCCGTGTTTTTCATTTTTTGTCGAATATTTGTTCCCAGGTGTATGATCACGTTGTACCTTGAAACATGTTCGCACATTTGGAGAAACATTTGTTTTCCAGAGTAATTTTTATAACTTCAGAAAAAGACTAAACCACATAAAAATTGTATGCCACAATTTACAATTGGAATAAGAAAATACATTATACCTTTACGAGGCGTATTCCGAAAGTAAGGTCCGATCGGTCGCGTTCGAATCCTGCCCCGGGCATGGATGTGTGTGATGTCCTTAGGTTAGTTAGGTTAAAGTAGTTCTAAGTTCTAGGAGACTGATGACCTCAGATGTTTAAGTCCCATAGTGGTCAGAGCCATTGGAACTATTTTTTTGATCGGTCGCGAAATGGAAACCACAGTGAAAATATGGTAAAGCTTTGCATAGGAGTGTTGGACAGTGCCTCTAGTACACTCGTTGATAGCGTCACGTCTGTGTCTTCAGTTCTGAGCGCACAGTAAGCACGGAGAGATGCCTGGAAAACACTGTCTCCCGCCAAGTATGAGTGCCCGTGAGAGATTTCGCCTGATTTGGTGCAGCCCACACAACTTAACTGTCGCGCTTTTCCTTCATCATGACAGTTCTCAGATACAGTCTGCAGGGACAGTGAGGATGCCCCTGCAGCGTTTTCGATGGGAAGTGATTGATCGCTCTCCATACAGCCCAGACTTTGCTCCTTCTGATTTCCATCTCTGTTGACATAAACCGCTGGCTATGAAGTCAACATTTTGGCACAGACAACGAACTGAAGATCAGCGTACAGAATCGACGAAAAGTGTCGGCGGCTGCATTCTATGACGAGGGTATCGGAATGTTGGTACAACGTGGCGAAAAATGACTCAGACGGACCAGCGACTATGTAGTGACGTTACTGGAAGCTGTGGCTAACTATTGCAAATAAAACACTTTTGATTTTCACTGTGGTTTCCATTTCGCGACCGATCGGACCTTACTTTCGGAATACGCCTCGTAGTACAGAACTGCATAGGGGCAAAGTGTACCAATTTACGACATGATCCGCTAATGTTCAGACAAAATGAAAGAAAGAGAGTTCTTTACTAGAGTCAATTCCCACCCTTATATGTAAATTGAAGGGGATTACTTGCTGTCAGCTGCAGCGGGACATTACGCGGGATCAGCGGCGACGAGAGAAAATATTTACCAGACAGGGATTCGAACCCGGGATCTGGCGCATAGTAGGCTCATGTGTTAACCATTGCGCCATCCGAGACACAGCGATATTGCAACTGCAAGGACTATATCGGAATGCCTCACAGCCGATTCACACACTCACCGAATGCCACCTATACGCGATCCCTGTTCATTGACCCCATGTTAGCTGCTTTGAAATTCCCACAGGAGATCGGACCTAATTGTGCATCCGCACCGAAAGAGGTGGTGGTGTTGTGTCAGTTCTTTCGGACAAAGAACGGACATCACGCATACATTAACACTACTGGCCATTAAAATTGCTACACCAGAAGAAATGCAGATGATAAACGGGTATTCATTGGACAAATATATTATACTCGAACTGACATGTGATTACATTTTCACGCAATTTGGGTGCATAGATCCTGAGAAATCAGTACCCAGAACAACCACCTCTGGCCGTAATAACGGCCTTGATACGAATGGGCATTGAGTCAAACAGAGCTTGGATGGCGTGTACAGGTACAGCTGCCCATGCAGCTTCAACGCGATACCACAGTTCATCAAGAGTAGCGACTATCGTATTGTGACTAGCCAGTTGCTCGGCCACCATTGACCAGACGTTTTCAATTGGTGAGATATCTGGAGAATGTGCTGGCCAGGGCAGCAGTCGAACATTTTCTGTATCCAGAAACGCCCGTACAGGACCTGCAACATGCGGTCGTGCATTATCCTGCTAAAATGTATGGTTTCGCAGGGATCGAATGAAGGGTAGAGCCACGGGTCGTAGCACATCTGAAATGTAACGTCCACTGTTCAAAGTGCCGTCAATGCGAACAAGAGGTGACCGAGACGTGTAACCAATGGCACCCCATACCATCACGCCAGGTGATAAGCCAGTATGACGGTGACGAATACACGCTTCCAATGTACGTTCACCGCAATGTCGCCAAACACGGATGCGACCATCATGATGCTGGAAACAGAACCTGGATTCATCCGAAAAAATAACGTCTTGCCTTTCGTGCACCCAGGTTCGTCGTTGAGTACACCATCGCAGGCGCTCCAGTCTGTGATGTAGCGTCAAGGGCAACCGCAGCATTGGTCTCCAAGCTGATAGTCCATGCTGCTGCAAACGTCGTCGAACTGTTCGTGCAGATGGTTGTTGTCTTGCAAACGTCCCCATCTGTTGACTCAGGGATCGAGACGTGGCTGCACGTTCCGTTACAGCCATGCGAATAAGATGCATGTCATCTCGACTGCTAGTTATACGAGGACGTTGGGATCCAGCACGGCGTCCCGTATTACCCCCTGAACCCACCGATTACATATTCTGCTAACAGTCATTGGATCTCGACCAACGCGAGGAGCAATGTCGCGATACGATAAACCGCAATTGCGATAGGCTACAACCCGACCTATATCGAAGTCGGAAACGTGATGGTACGCATTTCTCCTCCTTACACGAGGCATCACAACAACGTTTCACCAGGCAACGCTGGTCCACTGCTGTTTGTGTATGACAAATCAGTTGGAAACTTTCCTCATGTCAGCACGTTGTAGGTGTCGCCACCGGCGCCAACCTTGTGTGAATACTCTGAAAAGCTAATCATTTGCATATCCCAGCATCTTCTTCCTGTCGGTTAAATTTCGCGTCTGTAGCACGTCATCTTCCTGGTGTAGCAATTTTAATGGCCGATAGTGTAATTCATATGCCTAGATCGGCAGTGGATCTTTCGGACAAAGAACGGACTCCACGCATTCATATAATTGATACGTCTAGCTGGGAAATGGGTCCACCTTCTTCACCGCGGATGCACAAATACGTCCGATGTTCTGTGAGAATTTCAGAGTAACGAAGAAGGGGCCAACGGACAAGGGCTGCGGATAGGTGGCGCTCGGTGAGTGTGTGAATCGGTCGTGAGGCGTATTGTGGGAGTCCGCGCAGTGGCGATAATGCTGTCTCCCGCAGAACGCAGTGGTTAATGCACGTGCCTACTAAGCGAGGGATCCCAGGTTCGAATCCCGGTGGGGTACGTATTTTCGCTCGTCGCCGCTGATTCCGCTTAATGTCCTGCTGCAGCTGACAGCAAGTGATCCTCATCAGTTTATATATAACGTTTCAGTGCTGTGGATTCTGCGTGGTGTCTGTTCATCAGGACATGTCCGAAAGAGCAGAGGTCACGCATTCATATAATTTTCACCCTGACATAATGTGGCCCTGTCCTTCAAAGACTTGCTTGCACTTATAAATTACAAGTTGTATGCCACTTCTGCCAGGTGGACAAGAGTAAGGGCAATAGAAAGAGAACGCATCTCATTTCCACTAGATTTCGTCAAGTATTTTGGAAACGGCTCTCCACTCGCCACTGCCAACTCTTGCGCATAAGCTGTCGTCCGAGCAGATATTTTTCGCTACCCGAAATTAGGTAACTGCTGCGAAAGAAGGAAGCCAGACTAGAGTTTAACGCCCTGTCAAGGACGAGGTTACTAGGCACGGAACCCAAGCTCGGAAATTACAACTACGCGGGGGAAATCGGCCGTGCCGTTTCAAAGCAATCATCTTGTCATTCACCTTTCGAGAAAACGTGGGAGTTGTGAATCAGGATATCCAGACGATATTTTAACTCTGGTCCTCCTGAATGCATGTTCATTGATCACAGCGCACCCTCACTCGGTAGTATTGGTACAATCGTGTACTTATTGGACACATTTCTCTTTCCGTCTTACTTGCTAGGCGTCTTATTTTCGCATTAGACGCTTTATCTGAATAGGGGAGAGTATTTTACATTGATACGCTTTTCAGACTTTTTGCCTAGCAAGCCCTGTAATGGAAGTCTAATTATTTATTTATAAACCCTGACATCTACGTCTTATCCACTGTAACCTTTTTATAAAATTACAAAAATTACTCCAGAAAATGAATGTTTTTCCAAATGTGAAAAGATGTTCCAAGGTACAACGTAATCACGCATCTAAGAACAAATATCCGAGTGAAATGCAAAAGCGTTGCAACCGAGAAAGTCTTGTCAATATTGCGTTTAATATTCTAACCTCCTGTGTATCATTAAACAATTAGTGAAATCACATTAAGCAGACGTGTTATCAAAAACGAGTTACAATTAAATACAGTATGAAATATAAGGATTGGAAACTAACTCAAATTTTTAAGACAGGCAAAATTCTTAGGAAATTAAAGAAACTCAGTGGCATTTTAGCCACCATACAATTCTTCACCTGAAGAATTAGTGTTATATTCCAAATTGCTTTAATGCACACTGGTTTCCAAAATTAAAGCAAAAAACGTAAATTTTGCACGGTTGCGTTTATTTTGCCACAAAACCGTATAAACAAGTGACAGTGAAGCAGAAACTATGTGAAGAATACAGAACGTAAACAACTGCAACATACGAAACGGTAGACAAAAATGTTCTTCGTTTTCTTCCGACTTGACAGTTTTGCACACACATATTGACAACTGGTTAATGTGATCAGTATGGGGTGTGACCACCTCTGGCACTAATACAGGCCTGACAACGACGGAGCATGCTGTGAATGATGTCATCAATCTCATGTTGAGGCAGTAACGCCCATTCTTCCTGGAGAGCTGTTCACAAGTCTTGAAAGGTCTCTGTTGGATTCCTTTCATGTTTAATTTCTTAAATCTGTTGTCATTTACGGCATAAATTCCTCTTCTAAATTTACTGTGGCGTTTCTGACTATCTGGGAGGAGGCTGAGTAGTGGAACGTGTTACTTTTACACATAAACAAGAACGATCTGTCACACTACTACACTTTAAAACACAGTTTATATGTAATTCATGTCACACAGTCTCATACGGAACCTACATCCGCTTTCTTTTATATACTGTATATGATAAAATACTGTCATCCCCCTTCCCTTCTGTGTGAGAGGATGAATGAGCAAATGTATTTCTAGTTGCATGCTTGAGGGTAGCAGACAAGCCTGTCTGCTAGAGAACAGTAGGACCAACGTCGGAACAGGTAGCTACGCTTTCTAAAAGCAGAGAGGTTTCTATCCTTAGTATGGTCCTGTCCGTCTCTTGTCATGTTGGTATAGGAAGCTGCCCCTCTGGCCACTTCCCTTTGTATTTGTGAGCCACCCTCAGAAAGGGACGAGGTCAGTCTGTCCGTGGCGAGCGTCTGAAGTGGTAAGATCTCCAGCTAATCGCGTGTCTGCTAAGTCCGTAGGACAATGGATTTCTTAAGTTCAGCCTAACTGAAAATTTAATCACCTTTATTTCAGGTTTAGCTCTAAAATATCTAATGTTATCTTAAATTGCAACGCAGTACATTTCGAGTGTGAAGTTCAGAATATTTTCCAGTAATTGCTTTGTCACTACTTTGTGAGTAAAGTGGAACCACGTGTTGATCAGTAAATCTAACTAAGATCATCAATCTCAAATGCGGGTGTGCGTGAGATTATAACATCTCGTCTTGACAATATTTTTCAATATAGCAACTTTTCTTTATGTTCAACCCACGTGGGGTGTACTTTGTGAGACCACTACTACGTGTTTATATAATTGTATGACCCATCAGGTTAATAGTAAGACGTTAGTAACCAGTTCGAGGTTTTTCTTTTGTAAATTGCTTTTCGATCTAATTTATTTTAATTATCAACATTATTGTGGAGTTATACGCTTTGTGTAAACCAAGTTGATCACGTGAAGCATGTGGTGTAATCATCAAAGTAGCCCTCAGCTATTCTTTTTGGGAAGATTTCACAGAGAGTTAGTATGAATTTAGTATACCAGTGTGTGGTAGTTACATGACGGACGGGATTGTGCTACGAACGTAATTTCTTTGGGTGAAAATTGAATCGGTTGGTTGTGGTTAGTTTCCTCTTGCATATGTTTCACCGTTCTTCGTGTGTTATTTTATCAATGCAGTGTTGTATGCAGTCTCCCAATCTTGGCTCCATATTTGATGTGTTCTGTAAGATTACAATCTCACATTTTCACAATCCTAAATAAGGCACCAGCTTAGTTATGAATCGAGTTTAATATGCTGAAATTTCAATGATCAATCTTAAAATAAATTTCCAAATATAAACTGATTTCTTTCTTTTTATTTAAATTCTCTTTTTTTATATATATATATTACCGGTTGTTGTATGACTATTAAAAATTATAATTAATGTTAGTCTGTTTGGGAATTTGGTAAACCTAGACTAGATATCTGGTGAAAGAGTTGCGCAGTAATGCACGGTTAACTTCCCCAGACAGCTCACAGCTTTTAACCCGCTTTTATTGTCTATCAGTACCGCTTTCATAGCAAATTAAAGTAACAACGTTACAGTCTTGGTGAGTGGTTGGTGGATGCTGGCGTGATGCAACCCGTCTCCCTAGTGCATCCCAGACATGTTCTATGGATCCCAATCAGGAGAGCGAACAGGCCACGCCATGTGTGCAATATCTTCCGTTTCCAAAAAACGTCAACCACCCGCGCTCTATGGGGTCGAGAATTATCGTCCACCAATACGAAGTTTGGGCCCACAGCACCTCGCAACAACCGCGCATGAGCTCCCAAGATCTACTCACGGTACCTAACAGCAGTTAAATCCTGATGATTCACCCGTACAATTTCATGAATAGGTGATCGAGTGGTCAACATAATCCCTGCCCACACCATTAGGGATCTTCTTCGACATCGGTCTCTTTTCCACAATGTTTGGGCCCCAAAATCGTGTTCCAGGTGCCTGCCGGATGCGAATCCGCCGAGAATCACTCTCCAGACCAAATCGAGACTCATCTACGAAAAGAACATTAATCCATCGTTCGACCGTCCAGGTAACACGTTGACGTCTCCACTCTGGACGTTCACTTCTGTGAAGACACGCCAGAGGTAAACAGACAGCAGACCTCCAACAATAAAGGCCACTCTGATGAAGTCTTATGTATATCGTTTGCCTCGATGCAACGCGTCCAGGGGATCCTGCGAGGTCAGATGCCAGCTGCAAAAAATGGTTCAAATGGCTCTGAGCACTACGCGACTTAACTTCTGAGGGCATCAGTCGCCTAGAACTTAGAACTAATTAAACCTAACTAACCTACGGACGTCACACACATCCATGCTCGAGGCAGGATTCGAACCTGCGCTGTAGCGCTAGAACCGCACAGCCACTCCGGCCGGCAGATGCCACCTGCAGTGCAATAGTAAGGCAGCCCCGTCGTACTCTTAAAGCCAAATAACGGTCCACTATTTCTGATAACACAAGTGGTCGACTGTGTCCTGGTCTCCGGGGTACAGCTTCGGTCTGTATAAACTCTCGCCTTATCCGAGAAACAACAAAACGATTCACATTGAATATCAGTTTGCGACTCTCCTGCTTCCATCCTTCCTATGGCCCTTCACAGCGGAGAGTCTGTAGTCGTCTTCTCTATGCCATACTGTGTACACAGCGATTGTGAATGTGAAGCTACCCTGCGAACACTACCCCGCTTGATAGGGGCCCTGACGTCATTGCTGGCGTGGTTGTCCGTTGATCGTAATGCTACCGTCCGTGTATTAACACGTTCGTAAAGACATCTGTTGATAGTTTATATTGTTGGTTTAATTTTGGACACCAGTGTATTATACAGCACTTAAACGTGTAGAACGCTAAATATTTACAAATGCAGCACAAAACACAACCTCATTTGTAACAAAAGGAATGGTAGATAATGGCGGAAACTGCGTATGGCGGTCTCTAGTGCGCATTTCTTCATGTGATTCTAAAATCAGTCACTAGACGGAAGTACCGACACGTTTAAAACAGCCCCGTTCTCTCTAACTATAAATATATCTCTTCTATCACATGACGGCCTTTCTTTTGTCGTTTCCGTATGAAGTGCCCGAAATAAACGAGAAGCGTTCACAAATATTTTTGGATAGGGGATACTGGTTACGCAAACAGCACAGCCATAATAAACCTTTGCCCTACACGCGACATATGCATGCAGTGGAAGTTTAGACTTGGGCAATACACAGTCGTCTTTATTATCTCTCGTGACACTGTTTATTAGTTAAATATTCAGCTCATTTGAGTCAGTTTCCGGGTAGCCTCCTACTGTCCATATGATCGAAACGACAAAGCTGCCTTTGTTCTCTCGATAGCTGCCAGTATCCTGATGAAAAACTACTTTTGCACAAACTCTTGTCACACATTAATGTATGTACAAGCCAAGAGCTATACTCCAAAGAGGGAAGCTCATGGTCTCGTGGGTAGCCGCCCTGATGTCGTACAAGTACACATAGTGTTTCCTACAACATCTCAGATCGAGAAGATTTAAAAAATGAGGGTTGTCTGCTTATAGGAAAATCTCTCCTGAAATAAAAACTTAAGTCTGAAGCTTCGGCACTTGGAAGTTTACCTCCACATGAAGTGCAGTTTCAGTATTCATATTATTACCACGAGCAGGGCGAGAGCGAGTGTTGTGTTGTACAAGACGTAATTCGAAAGATCTGACGAATAATGGCTGTCTATAGTAGAGATGTTAGTCACCAGGGCCCCATATTTTCAGCGATAACCGGCTTTGCTCCTAGCGTGTGCAGTTGCTCACTCTGTTATGAGTGGGACAGGATTATCTCCTGATGCTCGCAAAGAAGTAGAAGCTCACTCGTTATCTTTAAAAAAGTTACCCAGAACCTGCTGAATACTTCTACTATCACCCAAAAAATTCATGTCTAGCCAACCTATTTTCATTTAAAAACATGTTTTCTAATAAATTATTTATGAAATTAATGGAAATGAATATTTTTTCGAATCACATTCACTTATTATAAAAAAATTGTCATACAAGAGCTGAATGTAAGAAAATAATAAATGAATTATGCTTAATGGAGAAAAAATAACATTTTTATGTGTTCTGTTATTTACCCAAAGTTTACCTCATTCTTTCTTCTTGAGCAGCCATAAGATTGGTATGAACTGTTGACTTTTCTTTGTTTTTTTTTTTTTTTTGTAAGACGTGATTATAGTTCTAAGATATTCTCACATAACGTAAATTTTCTGATATTCTTTACTACATTCCTTACACATATTACAATATCCATCATTTCGGTACCTATCTTTATGGTATTCTTCAATATTTTTTGTTGTTGTTGTTGTGGTCTTCAGTCCTGAGACTGGTTTGATGCAGCTCTCCATGCTACTCTATCCTGTGCAAGCTTCTTCATCTCCCAGTAACTACTGCAACCTACATCCTTCTGAATCTGCTTAGTGTATTCATCTCTTGGTCTCCCTCTACGATTTTTACCCTCCACGCTGCCCTCCAATACTACATTGGTGATCCCTCGATGTCTCAGAACACGTCCTATCAACCGATCCCTTCTTCTAGTCAAGTTGTGTCACAAGCTCCTCTTCTCCCCAATTCTGTTCAATACCTCCGCATTAGTTATGTGATCTACCCATCTAATCTTCAGCATTCTTCTGTAGCACCACATTTCAAAAGCTTCTATTCCCTTCTTGTCCAAACTATTTATCGTCGATGTTTCACTTCCATACATGGCTACACTCCATACAAATACTTTCAGAAACGACTTCCTGACACTTATATCTATACTCGATGTTAACAGATTTCTCTTCTTCAGAAACGCTTTCCTTGCCATTGCCAGTCTACATTTTATGTCCTCTCTACTTCGACCATCATCAGTTATTTTTCTCCCCAAATAGCAAAACTCCTTTACTACTTTAAGTGTCTCATTTCCTAATCTAATTCCCTCAGCATCACCCAACTTAATTCGACTACATTCCATTATCCTCGTTTTGCTTTTGTTGATGTTCACCTTATATCCTCCTTTCAAGACACTATCCATTCCGTTCAACTGCTCTTCCAAGTTCTTTGCTGTCTCTGACAGAATTACAATGTCATCGGCGAACCTCAAAGTTTTTATTTCTTCTCCATGGATTTTAATACCTACTCCGAATTTTTCTTCTGTTTCCTTCACTGCTTGCTCAATATACAGATTGAATAACATTGGGGAGACGCTACAACCCTGTCTCACTCCATTCCCAACCTCTGCTTCCCTTTGGTTTCCCTCGACTCTTATAACTGCCATCTGGTTTCTGTACAAATTGTAAATAACCTTTCGCTCCCTCTATTTTACCCCTGCAACCTTCAGAATTTGAAAGAGAGTATTCCAGTCAACATTGTCAAAAGTTTTCTCTAAGTCTACAAATGCTAGAAACGTAGGTTTGCCTTTCCTTAACCTAGCTTCTAAGATAAGTCGTAGGGTCAGTATTGCCTCACGTGTTCCAATATTTCTATGAAATCCAAACTGATCTTCCCGAGGTCGGCTTCCACTAGTTTTTCCATTCGTCTGTAAAGAATTCGCGTTAGTATTTTGCAGCCGTGACTTATTAAACTGATAGTTCTGTAGTTTTCACATCTGTCAACTCCTGCTTTCTTTGGGATTGGATTTATTATATTCTTCTTGAAGTCTGAGGGTATTTCGTCTGACTCATATATCTTACTCACCAGATGGTAGAGTTTTGTCAGGACTGGCTCTCCCAAGGCTGTCAGTAGTTCTAATGGAATGTTGTCTACTCCCAGGGCCTTGTTTCGACTCAGATCTTTCAGTGCTCTGTCAAACTCTTCACGCAGTATCATATCTCCCACTTCATCGTCATCTACATCCTCTTCCATTTCCATAATATTGTCCTCAAGTACATCGCCCTTGTATAGACCCTCTATATACTCCTTCCACCTTTCTGCTTTCCCTTCTTTGCTTAGAACTGGGTTTCCATCTGAGCTCTTGATATTCAAACAAGTGGTTCTCTTTTCTCCAAAGGTCTCTTTAATTTTCCTGTAGGCAGTATCTATCTTACCCCTGGTGAGACAAGCCTCTACATCCTTACATTTGTCCTTTAGCCATCCCTGCTTAGCCATTTTGCACTTCCTGTCGATCTCATTTTTGAGAAGTTTGTATTCCTTTTTGCCTGCATCATTTACTGCATTTTTATATTTTCTCTTTTCATCAGTTAAGTTCAATATTTCTTTGTTAACCAAGGATTTCTAGCAGCCCTCGTCTTTTTACCTACTTTATCCTCTACTGCCTTCACTACTTCATCCCTTAAAGCTACCCATTTTTCTTCTATTGTATTTCTTTCCCCCATTCCTGTCAATTGTTCCCTTATGCTCTCCTTGAAACTCTGTACAATCTCTGGTTATTTCAGTTTATCCAGGTACCGTCTCCTTTAATTCCCACCTTTTTGCAGTTTCTTCAGCTTTAATCTACAGTTCATAACCAATAGATTGTGGTTAGAGTCCATATCTGCCCCATACAATTATTCGACTGCTTTAGCTGTTTGTTATTGTCTATTTATAGAGTATGAAATTTAATATGAAAAAATTAAAAAAACGGTTTTCACAGAGTAAATTCCAAAGCATCCAATTCATTATCGTTCCTTTGTTATTATTTCTTCATTCCTTTATATCTCAATTTAATATTCTCTTTCAAAACTGAAGATCCGAGTTACTAATTATTTTTAAGTATCTATGAGGTAAAATAACTTTAAAGTCATTATTGAGTTCCAAACATATTTTAACTCCATATTTGGTAGGTCCCACCACTGTCCTTGCCATTGGTGGTGTTGGTGGGTGGGGGGGCTTGCGTGCCTCAGCGATTCAGATAGCCGTACCGTACGTGCAAGCACAACGGAGAGGTATCTGTTGAGAGGCCAGACAAACGTGTGGTTCCTGAAGGCAGCAGCCTCTTCAGTAGTTGCAGGGGCAATAGTCGGGATGATTGACTGACCTGACCTTGGAACATCAACCAAAACGGCTTTGCTGTGCCGGTACTGTGAACGGCTGAAAGCAAGGGGAAAGTACAGCCGTAATTTTTCCCAAGGGCATGCAGCTTTACTGTATGGTTAAATGATGATGACGTCCTCTTGGGTAAGATATTCCAGAGGTAAAATAGTCCCCCATTCGGATCTTCGGGTGGGGACTACTCATGAGCACGTCGTTATCGGGAGAAACAAAACTGGCATTCTACGGATCGGAGAGTGGAATGTCAGATCCTTTAATTGAGCAAGTAGGTTAGAAAATTCAAAAAGGGAAATGGATAGGTTAAAGTTAGATATAATGGGAATCAGTGAAGTTCGGTGGCTAGAGAAACAAGACTTCTGGTCAGGTGAATACGGGGTTATGAATACAAAGCCAAATAACGGTAATGCAGGAGTAGGTTTAGTAAACGGTATAAAAACAGCAACATGCATAAGCTACTACGAACAGCATAGTGAAAACATTATTCTAGCCAAGATACACAAGGAGCCCGCCCCCACCACAGTCATACAAGATTATATGACAACTAGCTATGCAGATAATGAAGAACTTGAAGACATGTATGATGCGTTAAGGAAATTATTCAGATAGTTAAGGGAGACGAAAATGTAATAGTCATGGAGGACTGCAATTCGATAGTACGAAAAAGGAAGAGAAGGGAAAGTAGTAGGTGAATATGAAATGGGGTAAGGAATGAAAGAGAAAGCCGCCTGGTAGAATTCTGCACAAAACATAACTTCCTAACACTTAGTTTAAGAATCATGAAAAAAGGTTGTATATGTGCAAGAGGCTTGGAGACGCTGGAAGGTTTCAGATTGATTACATAATAGTAAGACAGAGATGTAGGGACGAGATTTTAAATTGTAAGACATTTCCAGGAGCAGACGTAGACTCTGACCACAATTTATTGGTAACAAACTGTAGATTAAAACTGAAGAAACTGCAAAAAGGTAAGAATTTAAGGAGATAGGACCTGGATAAACTAAAAGACCCAGATGTTGTGAGAATTACAGAAAGAGCATTAGGGGACGATTGACAAGAACAGGGGAAAGAAGTACAGTAGAAGAAGAATGGGTAGCTTTGAGAGATAAAATAGTAAAGGCAGCAGAGGATCAAGTACGTAAAAAGATGAGGGCTAGTAGAAATCCTTGGGTAACAGAAGAGATATTGAATTTAATTGATGAAAGGCGAAAATATAAAGACGCAGTAAATGAAATAGGGGAAAAGAAATACAAACATCTCAAAAATGAGGTCGACAGGAGGTGCAAAATGACTAAGCAGGGATGGCTAGAGGACAGATGTAACGATGTAGAAGCATATATCACTAGGGGTAAGATAGATACTGCCTACATGGAAATTAAAGAGACCTTTGGGGGAAAGAGAACCACCTGTATGAATATCAATGCTCAGATGGAAAACCAATCTTGAGCAAAGAAGGGAATGTGGAAAGTTGGAAGGAAGATATAGAAGGTCTATACAAGGGCGATGTACTTGAGGGCAGTATTATGGAATTGAAGAGGACGCAGATGAAGATGGAATGGGAGATATGATACTCCGTAAAGAATTTGAAAGAGCACTGAAAGATCTAAGTCGAAACAAGGACTCGGCAGTAGACAACATTCCATTAAAATTACTGATAGCCTTGGGAGAGCCAGCCATGACAAAACTCTTCCATCTGGTGTTCAAGATGAATGAGATAGGCGAAATAGCTTCAGAGTTCAAGAAGACCATAATAATTCCAATCCCAAAGAAAGCAGGTGTTCACAGGTGTGAAACTACCGAACTATCAGTTTAATAAGTCATGGTGGCAAAATATTAACCCAATTTCTTTACAAATGAATGGAAAAACTGGTAGAAACCGACACGAGAGGCAATACTGAGCCTACGAGTTATCTTAGAAAAGAGGTTTAGAAAAGGCAAACCTACGTTTCTAGCATCTGTATACATAGAGAAAGCTTTTGACAATGTTGGGTGGAATACTCTCTTTCAAATTCTGAAGGTGGCAGGGGTGAAATACAGGGAGCGAAAGTCCAATTTCAATTTGGACCGAAACCAGATGGCAGTTCTAAGAGTAGAGGAGCAAAAAGGGAAGCAGTAGTTGAGAAGCGAGTGAGACAGGGTTGTAGCCTATCTCCGATCTTATTCGATCTGTATATTGAGCAAGCAGTAAAGGAAACAAAAGCGAAAACTTGGAATAGGAATGAAAGTCCATGGAGAAGAAATAAAATGTTTGAGATTTGCAGGCGACTTTGTAATACCGTCAGAGACAGCAAAGGACCTGGAAGAGCAGCTGAATGGAATGGACAGTGCCTTGAAAGGAGGATGTAAGATGAACATCAACAAAAGCAAAACGAGGATAATGGAACGTAGTCGAATTAAATTAGGTGATGCTGAGGTAATTAGATGAGGAAATGAGACACTTAAAGTAGTAAATGAGTTTTGCTATTTGGGAGCAAAATAACTGATGTTGGTCGAAGTAGGGAGGATATAAAAAGTAAAAAAAATAGGCTGGCAATGGCAAGCAAAGCGTTCCTGAAAAAGAGAAATGTGTTAACATCGAGTATAGATTTAAGTATTAGGAAGTCTTTTATGGAAGTATTTATATGGAGTGTTGCCATGTATGGAAGTGAAACATTATCGATAAACATTGTAAACAAAAAGAGAATAGAAGCTTTCGAAATGTGGTGCTACAGTAGAATGCTGAAGATTAGATGGGTAGGACAATTTTCAAACACATCAGCCAATAACAAAACATCAGTTTTAAGATATAGATCATGATATTCACCAAGATTTTTCATATTAAATTTTTCCCAACTAATTTTGCTTGTTTATAATCTTCATCACTTATTTCTCAGTAATTTAATTTGCTGTAATACACACTCCTGGAAATGGAAAAAAGAACACATTGACACTGGTGTGTCAGACCCACCATACTTGCTCCGGACACTGCGAGAGGGCTGTACAAGCAATGATCACACGCACGGCACAGCGGACACACCAGGAACCGTGGTGTTGGCCGTCGAATGGCGCTAGCTGCGCAGCATTTGTGCACCGCCGCCGTCAGTGTCAGCCAGTTTGCCGTTGCATACGGAGCTCCATCGCAGTCTTTAACACTGGTAGCATGCCGCGACAGCGTGGACGTGAACCGTATGTGCAGTTGACGGACTTTGAGCGAGGGCGTATAGTGGGCATGCGGGAGGCCGGGTGGACGTACCACCGAATTGCTCAACACGTGGGGCGTGAGGTCTCCACAGTACATCGATGTTGTCGCCAGTGGTCGGCGGAAGGTGCACGTGCCCGTCGACCTGGGACCGGACCGCAGCGACGCACGGATGCAAGCCAAGACCGTAGGATCCTACGCAGTGCCGTAGGGGACCGCACCGCCACTTCCCAGCAAATTAGGGACACTGTTGCTCCTGGGGTATCGGCGAGGACCATTCGCAACCGTCTCCATGAAGCTGGGCTACGGTCCCGCACACCGTTAGGCCGTCTTCCGCTCACGCCCCAACATCGTGCAGCCCGCCTCCAGTGGTGTCGCGACAGGCGTGAATGGAGGGACGAATGGAGACGTGTCGTCTTCAGCGATGAGAGTCGCTTCTGCCTTGGTGCCAATGATGGTCGTAAGCGTGTTTGGCGCCGTGCAGGTGAGCGCCACAATCAGGACTGCATACGACCGAGGCACACAGGGCCAACACCCGGCATCATGGTGTGGGGAGCGATCTCCTACAGTGGCCGTACACCACTGGTGATCGTCGAGGGGACACTGAATAGTGCACGGTACATCCAAACCGTCATCGAACCCATCGTTCTACCATTCCTAGACCGGCAAGGGAACTTGCTGTTCCAACAGGACAATGCACGTCCGCATGTATCCCGTGCCACCCAACGTGCTCTAGAAGGTGTAAGTCAACTACCCTGGCCAGCAAGATCTCCGGATCTGTCCCCCATTGAGCATGTTTGGGACTGGATGAAGCATCGTCTCACGCGGTCTGCACGTCCAGCACGAACGCTGGTCCAACTGAGGCGCCAGGTGGAAATGGCATGGCAAGCCGTTCCACAGGACTACATCCAGCATCTCTACGATCGTCTCCATGGGAGAATAGCAGCCTGCATTGCTGTGAAAGGTGGATATACACTGTACTAGTGCCGACATTGTGCATGCTCTGTTGCCTGTGTCTATGTGCCTGTGGTTCTGTCAGTGTGATCATGTGATTTATCTGACCCCAGGAATGTGTCAATAAAGTTTCCCCTTCCTGGGGCAATGAATTCACGGTGTTCTTATTTCAATTTCCAGGAGTGTAGTTCCTTTGCTGGTAACTGTGTCTCTTTCAATTTCTTCCAAAATACCATCTGCTCATATGCTTAAACACCTTTCCTGAACACTAGATTGACTAATTCTTCTGGCAAAAATTTTCTAATATTTTTCATTTGATCTCATTTCAGATTTCAAGAAAGTTTGTCAGGTCATAAAGAAGTAACTTTAAAAGATTCAATAAATCTTATTTTCAAATTTTCTGTCCTCTTACAAACACTGTTGTATCTATCATTATTATTAGGAATTGTATCTATCTCTTTTTTTATGATAACCCAGTTCTTTTGCAAACAGATGTGAATCACATTCTGGAAGATTATGTAAATAAATTGGTGCAATATTTGGATATGTCAGTTTAAGATTACATTAAATTGTTACATAAGAGATTCATAAATTTTCCAGTCACGTGATCATGATGATGAACCTTTTTATTTTTCTGTGAATAATAACATTTATACAATGTACAAATTTTTGATATTGCGTATCTAGATTGTTTTTCAGGCGTTAATGGTTTCATTTCTTCAGTTTCAGAATAAACTCTTCCAATTTCTGTACCCTCATTTTTTATACATTCAGTTAAATCCTTTTGACACTTTGGTCCTCTCTATGCAACTGGATCTCTATAATGTGCATTAATGTATTTGATATAGTAATAGAAACCACTTGGTTCATGTTTCTGATATTTCATAGTATATGATTGGTCATTTAATTTTAATTCAATCATATTTAATTGTTCAGTGCTAAGTTTATATCTGTCTTTTAATAATTTTCTGTATAACCCATTATGAAAATCATTCTCTGCTAATACTTGATATTTTTGAATCAGTTTCAATATTTTTGACATTTTTGGATTTGGTTGACAGTTAGAAATTTTTAATAACAAACTTCCAAATTTAGCATAAATAACAAATGGAACTTTTTATTTGTGTTGATAATTTTTAAAATGTACATATGGACCTTTCTGGGGAATTTCTACTTTTAATGGCTTGTAAGCTAAATAGTTTAATGTGTGAATATCTAATCTTCCTTTATTAATGAAAGAGAGTAAATATACACAAAAATAATTTTAGTTCTTCATATCTAGTACACTGACTCAAAACAAGTCTCGATAAATTTTTTATACAACAATAATGTGAATTACTTCCATCTTTCAAATAAAGGAGATTAATATGTTTCTCTTTCTTACATTCTGTAGTTTTTAATGGATGTACCCTTGCTATTTTTCTTCAGATGAATAAACATTGATAGATACATTATTTTAGTTTCAGTTTTCCGAATATGATTTGGTTTAGGTTTTCCATGATTTCCCAATTGCTCCAGGCAAATGCTGGAATGGATCCTCTGAAAAAGCGTGGCCAACTTCCTTCCCCATCCTTCACTAAACCGATGAGACTGATGACCTCACTATCTGGTCTCTTTCCCCAAACAACCCAATACAACCCAACCCAAATATGATCAATATAAATTCAAAGTTTTCAACTTTCTGATCAAGATAAAGACCAACATTTTTATATTTTGTAACTCTTCCTGAATATTTATCTATAGGATATAATGCAGGTTTTATAGATCACAGAAAACATTTTTGATCTATATTTCTTACAGTAATACAAGCCCTTTTATTTTTTTATATGGTCCTTCCATGTAAGATGATCCCTTCAGTGGAACATATCTGTTAATTCCTATTTGCATTCCAATAATTCTATTTAATGACAATCCTGATCCATGTGCTTGAAAAACACCCATTCTTGGTAAAATATTTTGTTTACCTATCTTAAATTTTTAATTATCTCTCTTTCATTTGTAATCCTATAGATCTGTATCTGGAACAGAAATTCCATAATGTTTTTACTTGTCTACATTTGGTACTCACAGAAAGTGTAAAAGGCACCTTCAGTCCATGATGTATTTTTAGTTTATCTTTAAAAATTTTCATAATTATTGGTTTTGTCAGTCAAGAGAAGATTGATTCAACTGAGTTTACAATATTTCAAAATTTATTGTTTGTAATCTGTTTGAAAATCCATTATCAATTAGAGAATCGTTAACTGTTTTTATGTTGTTTTTTTTCTCAAAGACATTGTCTGAAAATTGAAATACTTTTTCTATGGTTTATCGTCCTTCATTTCAGACATTTCAAAATCATTTTTAAATTTATGATAAGGTTATTTATATCATAGATTTCCCCCTCACAAATTCTAAGATTGTGACTTGATGTCTATTAATAAATCTCATTAGATCAAATTTATTTCATTTACTCTACCCTCTTAAATTGTCTGCTTTGCAATAATTACAAAGTTAAGCAACCATGAATTTCTCCATTTGGCATTCCTATATATAGAAAATAACATTTATTAGATGGTCATAATAGGTCCATGATTTCCATGAGTCGATTGGAAGGAATTCATATTTAATAGGCATTTAAAATTAACTAGAGGCTGATTCTCCTCTTTTATTTTTTATATATTCTAAAATGCGTATTTACCTTTACTATTATGTTTATATTTGGGTGGATGATTGATGAAGAAAAAACTTAAATCTTTAATTTCTCGACTACAATTACATTTCTTTGAATTTGTGACAGTTTATTGTTTTTCATCATTATTCATTGAAAATAATATTTCCCTCAGAATTCGTTGTAAATGATTTTTATAAAAATATTTAGAAACATTTTCTCACATACACAAGGAATTCGTTTATTGTTGTAATTTCTTACACAATATTCAATTACACATTGCTGATGCAACATTCTTTGATTTATTTCTGTGAAGTAAAATCATTAGTTGACTTCTCTGTGTTATATTTGATTTTGATTGCTTCCATTTGTATAGAAAAAATTAATTATATTTGCGAAAAAGTGATTACTTTCATTTTCCTAGTGTATCTTTTAATATATTTGTTACCTCAAGCACTAATCTTGCACATTAAATACCAATAAATGTAAATCTACTGTAGCAGCTCTAATTAATTTTTTTGTGAATTCATTCTATAGAAAGTATCATCTTTGAAAAATACAACAATCCATTAATGTATTTGAAAGCAGAATTAATTCTTGTAGGTAAATCTGGAAACTCTCATGAAACCCTCTTGATTTATATGTAAAGTTACATTCTTCTAATCTCCCATATAGAAATGTTCATTAAAGAATAAAAAAGTTCTATCTGAATAAGTGTTGACTACACCATTTAATAAAAAGTTTTTATGTAATCCTGCACTAGATATTGGCTTTTGATATCACAAGATTAATTGTAACATTTGTAAAATTGTCATGTATAGCATATCTGGCAGTAAGAATTTTAACCAATTAGTTATTAACTGTGAATTCATACCATCAGCTACCCATGCAAACTTCTGAAAAAACACATAAAACTCCTTTCAGAATCAATAAGTGATCAAATTTATTGATTTAATATAGTACTGTGAGTGGTTCGTTTAAATTAACTGTTGTTACAACTAGTGTGCTTTTGGTCTAGTCATTTGTGTTGATATCTTTTTACCATATGAATCTGAATAGCATCAAGAACATCTTGAAATAATAACAAATGTCAACCATTATAGTATGGATACATTATTGATTCATAAACAACCGATTTACTTAAATCTAATGAGTGACCATTTTGACAAATTAAAATTTTAGATATATTTGTTTGATAGTTCTGCATATTTTAACCAGTTTCTGTACCAGTCTCATCTTTATCTATATGTATTTCTAACAGGATCATTATTCATATTTGGAAAAAATGAGTGACATAACACATTGTCTTTTCCATCTAGATCCTTTGATCATCAATGATCAAATATTTCATGCGTATATAATCGTCTTTTACTTTTAATTAAAATATCAGGACTGTTAATATCACAAGCAAACTAAATATCAATATATTTTTGCCATAAAAGAAATTCCACCTTGTTATGCACAACATTTTTAATTGCTCCTTAATAATTCCATTTCATGCTTTTCTTATTCCATTTATGCATACTAATTCTATAACTACCGAATGAATCTTGTACACCTCATCTAGGTCTGTTCATAAAATATAAAATTTCTTTACATAATTCACCAATTATGTGTTAGTTGAAATAAAATTAACGATTCTCTTGATAAATCACCACTCACTTGAGTGCTTCAGTTCTTGATGGTATAGTAAAATAACCAAAATCA